>NC_133325.1:659916647-660070531 GCF_042186555.1 Aquarana catesbeiana | reverse complement strand
GGATGTGGCTCCTTGCATGCCTTTATCCAGCCCTTGGGGCACTATTCCTCCGCTGACGCAACAACGGGGCACAACTTCTGTCTCTGATACCAACAATAGGACAATTTTTCTTCCCGTTGACGCCAGTGATGGGGCACTCTTCCTTCACCTCATTCCAACAATGGTGCAATATTGCTCCCATGAATACCAGTGATGGGACATTGTTTACTCCCATTGACAGGACATTTTCTACTCTTACTGGCCAAAGCCTGGCCCCCTCAAAGTCTCAAGAACAGTAAACAGGCCCTTTGTTTATAAAGTTTGGAGACCCCCTCATGTAGATGATCACACATCATTTTACATCTAGCCATTTTGCATCCAGCCACCCATAGCCAGGCCTTTTTTCAGCCAAAACTCGCTAATGCCACTTTTAAAAACACAAAAGCCCGGCTACTGTGTTTACAAGTGAGACCTCTCCAGGCTGCTGGTTGGTAAACACCAGGAAGATGGTAGAGCTTTGAAGATGGGGAAGGGGGGCAAAGATGAGGACACTGGAGGTGAGGTTGTGCAGAGGTGAGGGTTGTGGGGAAGGGAGGGGGCAGGGGTGTAGCAGGCAGAGGCCAGGGATGCATAGGAAAGGTGCTATGCAAGAGGGCTGCAGAGCTTAGCTGTTGGTAGAAAGGGAAGAGGGGTTCAGGGCGAAGCAGTGAAAAAAGCATGCAAAGGTGAGCTGAGCTGTGAAAGAGAAGCGTGTGGAGCTGGACTGTGGACAGTGGTGTACAGTTTACACACGCCTGTTTTTATTTAACAATGCGCTTTAAGACCCTCCCACTGTGCAATTTGGCCACACTTACCATTTGATGTAGCATGCATAATGTGACACCATGGGTGGCCTGTCCATTAGGGGCGCCATCCCCCCTATCCTTGTCAACCCCTATATGCAGTGGATAGATTCATGCATAGCATGTGTCTATCCACGGCCGCTGTGGCCGCCCCCTGTTCATGTGTCTGGCCCCTTTTGGGTCACCGGGCATATGAATTAGAGTGGCCAGGTTTCTTTTTTTAAGAACCTGATTAGAGCCAGAGGCTTTAATAGGCTTCTAAATAGTGTGGACTCGGTACACAGAGCATTGCATCTGGAGCCCACCCACGTGTGTTGCAACAACGAATGAAAATTTGCTGTTGCAACACTGATCCTCCTCACGGCCAATTGGGAAGTGGGTATGAAACCTGTTTCCCGAATGGCCAAAATGCCAGACGATCCTATTGGATGCCTAGGGCCGGGAGGAGGAGACACAGCGGAAGCTGCTCCAGGAGAGGACACCGGAGCAGCTTTCCCCAAGCCCGCCACGCTCTCACCGCCCGCATCCATGGTAAGGACAGCGGGTGGTGTTGGCTGTGTTAATGCCATGGGGGGCGGGGTTATACCCACTCCACCAGTGGCCCAAGGGGGGGGGTGTTTGCTGCCCCCCTCCCAAAATAAAACTCCCACCAGCCGCCACTGTGTGATACATTGTTTGTGACTCTCCCACAGCAGGGAACAAGTTCCTCTTTGACCAAAATATGGCCCTGCTCATAGTGACTTGGTGTAACACAAGTGGGACCCCCAATTGAAAAAACATTGTCCCAAGGCCCTGTACTCATTAGTTAAGCTCTTGACCAAGAAAGTCAAGTCCTTGGAAATCATTTTGAGGCTTTATTGTAGAAACTTGGATCTGGGTGAATACCCAACATGTAGCGAACAGTTACTCTGGCTTCCAGGCCCTGGATGAATGTTCATCCTTCTCATGCATGAATTGGTGCCCAAGAACTACAGTATCCTATCTGAGCATAGAATAGGAAAAAAAGGAGGAGGTCTAGCAGTGATTTTCAAATCGCACCTGGGGTTCACCAAACCAAACTTACAGAACTCAGTGCCTTTCATGGAAACACTCTCACTGCATCTTCAAACAACACCTCAAGACACCATTCACATACTACTATGCTACAGACCACCAGGACCAAAGACCAATCTCCTCACACCGCTCACTGAATTCTTCTCAATGCACACCTTGAAAACCAAAAACCTTCTGGTACTTGGGGATTTCAATCTGTGGGCAAACTCCGCCCAAGACCCTATTGCAACCGCCTGCGTTAACCAAATGGAAGAACTTGGCCTGCAACAACTGATAAATGCTCCTACGCATGGTTCAGGACACACTTTAGATCTCATCTTCAAACAGAATATGGACATCGACGTATTGAACAACACCCACTACCATGGACGGACCACCATGCTATCAAATTTAAAATCACCACTAACACCACCCTCAAAAACAGAAACGGGCAATAGCAACACACTGGAATAGATCTCAGAAGAAACTACACTCTGAACTCTTCAAAACTACATTGTCGAGCAAAATTCTTCTGCTAAACCCAAACCTCTCAACGGAACAAACACTCAACTCCCTAAACAATGTTTTACTACAAACAGCAGACTCCGTGGCGCCAAAACGCAGAACACCCGTCCGCACAAAAAACTCGAGTTGGTTTAATGGCACTCTCACCCTACTCAAGCAAGAACGCAGAAGAGCTGAGAGAACTTGGAGAAGGAATCCCACCAAGGAAAACCATGCTAACTACAAAGCACTCACGGTGAAATACCACAAGGCAATCTTCAAAGCCAAAAAAGAACATTTTGCAGACACCATCTCATCCGCCTTAAACCGCCCACGGGAACTTTCAAAATAGTTGCTCAATCAATGAACCCGACCTGCCTAGAACCCCCTGAAAACGATACTCAAGAATTCTGCAATGAGTTATCAGATTTCTTCATCGACAAAATCGACAACATTCGGAAAGCAATTCATCAGAAAATTACAACCAACCTCACCCAACCAATGCAAAAAGAGGATATCGACACGAACATCACTCAACCACCGAAGTTCTTTTTGTCCCCAATCACCACGGACACGACTAAAACATCATCGGAAGCCTTCGCGACAGCACATCACCGAACGACATCATCCCCACCAAATTGTTCAAAGAATGTTCCGACATCCTGGCCCCCACCCTAACACATCTCATAAATCAATCATTCAAAGAAGGGACTGTGCCAACCTCCCTCAAGCAAGGCATCGTCAAACCCCTGCTAAAGAAACCTAATCTCGACCCTAAAGACCCTAACTGCCGCAGACCAATAACAAGCCTCAACACCATCTCCAAGATTATAGAGAAAGCAGTAGTACAGCAGCTACAACACCACCTGGAGACACACCACCTCCTGGACCCTCTGCAATCAGGCTTCCGCCCAGGCCATGGCACAGAAACAGCACTTCTCAAAATATGGGACGACGCCCTCGAAGCAGCAGATGACGGGGAACCGAGTCTCCTGGTACTGTTAGACCTCAGCGCAGCATTCGATACAGTGGACCACAATACTTTACTTGTCCGCCTCTCAGAAGTTGCAGGAGCCACAGATTCTGCCCTAAAATGGTTTACATCCTTCTTAGAGAATCGCTCTCAGACAGTGAAACTGGGAACATTCACCTCGGAATCTCGGGCAGTCTCCTGTGGAGTCCCTCAGGGCTCACCCTTGTCACCAGTGCTATTTAACATCTACATCCGCCCGCTTCTCAATATCATCAGGAAAACGGACCTCTGCTTCCACTCATACGCAGATGACACCCAACTCTACCTTCGCATTAATGGACAAAAAGATCATCATCAGCAACTACAGAAATGCCTCACTTTAATCAATGACTGGATGACCGCTAGCTCCCTCAAACTTAACGAATCAAAAACAGAACTTCTTCTCCTGCAAGCCAACAAAAATTCCAAAATTAAGACTCCGTGGACACCACCCTCCATCCTCGGACAGACCATCTCCCCCAGCACCAAAGTCAAGAGTCTCGGAGTCATCTTTGACTCAGGAATGACAATGGACGCACAAATAGGATCGGTGGTGAGCGGATCCCACCACCTCCTCCGCCTGCTTCGCAGACTCATCCCCTTCATCCCAGAAGAGGACAAAGCGGCAGTTGTGGGAACGATCATCAATTCCCGACTCGACTACGCAAATTCCCTCTACGTAGGTCTACCCCAATATCAGCTTGCGCGCTTGCAACTCATGCAAAATACGGCGGCAAGACTGTTAACAGGAAAAAAGCCCTGGGAATCCATCTCCCCATCCCTAAAAAGCCTACATTGGCTAACTGTGAAGAATCGGATCATATTCAAGACCCTCTGCCTCACCCATAAATGCATACAAGGAAACGCTCCGCAATATCTCCGGGAAAAAATAAAACACTACACACCGAATCGCAGTCTTCGATCAGCTAACCAAAACCTCCTCCTCATTCCCAAATACCGCTACAAAGCAAAGGGAGAACGTAGATTTGCAGTCCAAGGACCTCGACTATGGAATGCTCTCCCAACCAACCTCCGCATGGAAGAAAACCACCAGGCTTTCAGGAAAAAACTAAAGACCTTCCTTTTCTAGAAGCTGGCTACAGAGAACACATCTAGCGCCTTGAGGCGATTCAGTTCGCAATTGCAGCGCTTTACAAATCATTCATTCATTCATTCATTCATGCATACAGCAGCCTGAAGTAGCTCCCAATAATACAGGAGCTTCACGTGTTTTCTTTGTACCAGGTAGGTGACTGCAGCAATTACACCAGTGGAGGGTCTAGCGACCCTACCGGTACTGAAGGGCCATTTGTAATGCCTTATCAGCGGCCCTGCCCTCCAGACGCCCCTCTCTTTCTCAGGGCTCACTAAAACACAAAGAGGTACACACTCCTAGATTGTTCCGTGTGATAAGAGCCGAATTCTATGCTCTGCACTGTCATTCTTTCTCCAGAATAAAGCTTCTTCAATCTATGTAGATCAATACCTTATCATTACAAGAATGTTATTAAAAATGAACCTCAGTGATCTAAACAGAACATGAAACCAAGATAACCACAGCAGCTTCAGAAGATTTACCCCCCCCATGACCAGGCCATTTTTTGCAATACTTTCACTGACAATTGCGTGATCATGCAACATTTTACCCAAATATAATTTGTCCTTTTTTTTCCCCCCAACCCGAAGGAAAAAAATTACATACAGCTATGTGATTTTGCGCTGAAGAGCCACCCTACCGCAGTATATATATATGTGTGTGGGGTGGTCTGGAAGCGGTTAATAAAGCCTAATTGCATCCTTTTTGGGAAATCGCTCATTCCAGTGCTGCTGAGACATTGGTCACATGATTGCTGCAGAAAAGATGGTAACTAATTAGACACAGCTACTGATTGGCCAGTTCTGCCTGAATTACAACATGCTACAGCTAAGTGCACATGTGAGTGTCGGCTTCTCCAATTGTATTAACATGTGTTTTTCATGCATGCTCAGGTGTAAGGAGTTTTTGTTTTGGTCAATTGAAAGGAGGTGACTGGCTGTTAGGCAGTACATGCGTTTTTTCAGGCACTCCCATTGATTTCTATTGGGCTGAAAACGTGATCCTGCCACAAAGAAGTGCTTGTACTTCTCTGGGATGACAGCACATCACTCTGATGAGAATGGGCCTCATAGAATAAAATGGAAATCTTCCTGGTGAATGTTGTCATGCGTTTGGAAACATGGGACACATTGCTCCAGTCTGTGACCAGCAATCTACAAGGCTGATAGTAAGCCAAAATAAAGTACTTATAGTAGTTGCACTTTAACCACTTGTGGCAAAATAGCATACCTGTACATCATTCTGCTACAAGTGGTTGTACCAGGGTGTGCCTCACCCCGGTAACGTTTTTTAGAGCCAACGGTCATCTTTCTTGTGTCATTAATCGATGTGGTTAAGCAGCCACTCGATTGTTATCACAAGCAGCAGGAGGGGACGTCACCATCCCGCAGCCTCTCTGCCCAGGCTCCCCCGTCCAAGCGACAAGCCGGCACGTCCGCCCACTGGCTGCAGACCCAAACAAAGTCAGAATTGGCTTTGATCGTGTCTCGGATATAGTAACCTGGAAGCGACGCCACTTCCGGTTTACTCAGCAGCCAACGGCGCCAGTTTTAAAAATAATGCCAGTATTAAAAGCTGCCGATATTTGCGCCTTGAATACTTTGAAGTACAAAGGAGGGATTTGGGGTCTTATAGACCTCAGATCCCTCAAAAAAAAAATACTCAAAAATGCCGCAGTTGATCCTCACTTTACAACTACTTGTTTGGGTGGTCTCTTCTTGACCCTCAGGTTCGTTTTTGAGTATTTGGATTCTGTTGTTGAGGGACCTCACCCTACTGGGTGGAACAGTTTCTGATCCGCTATAAGCGGTAATCCTTGACTACTAACCCTGGTGTTTTTATCAATTATTTAGTCATGACCCCCCAAAAAAATACCTGAGACGTGATTATTGCTGTCACAGGGATGTTTATATTTCTTGTGACAGCAATTAAAGTGATCAAAAAAATAAGAAAAATTTTTTTTTTTTTTAAAGTACCCCATCCCTCCGTGCTCGCACACCAAAGTAAATACATACGTAAGTTGCACCTGCAAATATAAACAGTGTTCAAACCACACATGTGAGGTATTGCCGCGATTGTTCGAGCGAGAGCAATAATTCTAGCACAATACCTCCTCTGTAACTCTAAACGGGTAACCATAAAAATATTTTTAAAGCGTCGCCTATGGAGATTTTTAAGTACCATGGTTTGTCGACACTCTGTGAGTGTGCGCAATTTCAATGCATGACATGTTAGGTATCTATTTACTCGGTGTAACATCTTTCGTATTATGCAAAAAATTGGGCTAACTTTACTGCTTAGTTTTTTAATTCATTGAAGTGTATTTATTCTCAAACAATTGCGTTTGAAAGACCACTGTGCAAATACAGTGTGACATAAAATATTTCAACAACCACCATTTTATTCTCTAGGGTCTCTGCTAAAAAATATATAATGTTTTTGGGGGTTCCAAGTAATTTTTTAGCTAAAAATAGAGATTTTACCAAGTGTCAGAAAAAGGCCTGAAGTGGTTAAATCCATGTAGTGTTTTTTGAATACATAAGTGCTTTTGCAGCCTGGGCAGTGGTGCTGCTTCGTCCCTCTGCATGATGGGTCGTCACACACAGCTTACCCTGCAGACTCTCTACTTCTCCCTGCCAGAGCTGCTGGGCTGGAGAAGAGGAGAAAGAGGACTCTGCGGGTGCTGGATGGCGGTCCCACCTAACACTCAGACAGCAGGAGGGCAAAGATTGGCTGCAGAATATCCTGGGAAGGGAAAGCCCACCCAGGGAGCTGCGTAGGGCTGCTGGGAACTGCAGGGATTTGTGGGGGATGTAGTCTCCATCTGGAAACGTTAAACTGAGAGACTTCTCTTGTCCTGTATGCTTGGTGTAATTCTCTATAATGCTGTAATTCTTTCTGGAATCTACAAACATTGGTGTGGCATTAACTGCTTTTTCTTATGTTTTTGGATTTCTTCCAGGACCCTCATGGAAGAAGGATTGCTGTGCCATATGAGACCATCCCCTCTGAAGCTAGTTGGCATGATTAACTGAATGGGTCGCTTGCAACATTTGATATTAAAAACAGAAGCTCTACTACATCTTACACAAGTACATAGATTGTGAGCTGTCTGGTATCGGGAAATGGTGGGGGGTCACATTACAGGGTCATCAGTATGGTGGTGGGGTGCATATATTGTGGGTGCCCCTTATGGTGGGAATGGATGGGGAATCATACATTGCAGGTTTTTGGGTACAGGTGCGGATGGAAGAGGGAGTCACAGTTTGTAGGGTGATCTTTAAGAAAGGTAAGAGGGGGTGATCATCACAGATTAAGGGGGTGCTCATTACTAGATACATAAAGTGATGACAGGCCTTTACCATTCTTAATAGCCTCAGTAATGTAAAAATGTTTACTGAATTGTATTACTGTCTTTTGTAAAACTAACAAAAACGATTGAAGCAGAAAAAGACCAAGTAGTCCATCCTTTTTTTTGTTTGAATTTTTCTCCAGATAGTTTAAGGTCATGTCCCGTGTTCTTGATTTTGGTTTTAGATTGAAAAAACTGCCCTTCTGAACCTTGTTTACCCCCTTGATGTATTTCAGTGGTTCTCAACCCTGTCCTCAAGTACCCCCAACAGGCCATGTTTGCAGGTTTTCCTTTATCTTGCACAGGTGCTTTAAATCAGTGTCAATGGCTTGGTATTTTGGACAGCTATTTTATCTAAGAGAAATTTCCAAAACATGGCCTGTTGGGGGTACTTGAGGACATGGTTGAGAACCACTGATGTATTTAATAGTTTAAGGCCGGCTTCACATATGTGCGGGTTTTCCTGCATCCAATTTGCATGCCATGCGAGTGTGACCGGTTCACACAGGTCCAGGGCGGTCCGGGGAGTGGATTGCAAAAGGGTCCTGTGCGTGTTTGGGTCCGGTTCAGGTGCAAATTCAAGCAAAAATTTGCATCTAAATCGGTAAACAGGCACGAACCCGCAGCCGCACATATGTGAATCCGGCCTCAGTCAGGTCTCTCCTTTCCTCCAGACTGTACATATTAAGTTCCTGAATTTGCTGTCGATATGTTTTATCCCCCAAACCTTTCACCATTTTTGTTACCCGTCTCTGAACTCGTTCTATCTTATCGATAGCTTACAGTTGGCATGTTTGCGGATGGTCAGGAGGAGGAGCAGGAGTCAGACTGCCCAGGATTTAGGATGGAGATGGAGTCTCAAATTGCCAGATGGTCCACAGTGATCTCCTGAGTGCCTTGTGAAGTCACCTGAGGGATGGGGGGGGGGGGGGATTTCACTGTCTGATTATGACAATGAAGCCTCTTGTACTCACAATAAATCAAACTGATCATCTCTGCTAAAGACCCATTTATTCTGTTGAACTTTCTATTTAGGATTAACTATACTCCCAGCGTTTGCATCACATTAACCCTACCGTCTCCCCTATCGGCAGCAGATATCAGACTGAGATGGGCACCTTTTTATCACATGGTGTGGAGTTATCCTTAAAGCGGAGTTCCCAGCATTTGTATATTTATTAAAAGGCAGCAGCTACAAAAAGTGTAGCTGCTGACTTTTAATAAACAGGCACTTATCTGTCCCACGATCCAGCGATGCACTCACCCCAGCAGTTTTCTTCCTCTCTCGGTGGTGCCAGCATCACTACTATGGGCACTCGGCTGTGACAGCTTGCGGCTTCACAACCGGGTGCCCACTGCGCATGCGTGAGTGGCACTGCGCTCTGTGATTGGTCCCGAAGTCTTCTAGAACTTGTGTAGTGTCCCAAAAGACTTTGGGAGGGAGGGGGAAGGATAACCTCCACTTCCAATAGTCTAAGGCGAATGGAAGTGGCTGCGTGTTCCTGTCAAAATCGAGGTACCCCTCCTCCCCAAAAGCTGTTTCACCATCAGGAGCTGGGGAGGAGGTCTTAAAGCAGAAGTTTGACTTTTGGGTGGAACTCCGCTTTAAATCCCAAATTGGGGAATGGCAGTGGTTACCTTTGAGCTACAGGAAGCAGGTCCAAGCAACAGAATCCATTGATCTGCTTCTTACCTGTAGCAGGGCAGTACTTTACCAGGATCCAGGTCTAATAAACAGCCAATTCACAAATGAGTCAGCTGTGTTCTGGGCTTTAAGTAATCACCAGACCAAGGCTCTAGGTTCCCATTTGGAGACGACTCCACCCTGGGGACAGGAGGTCTGGGCATGGGATTCAGTAGGGCTTCACCTATGAGAAAGAGGTGGGAGCCAGTGTAGCACGAGGCTACTTGCTGTACACACGGAGATGCTGAGCATCCAGTCTGTGGGAGACAGACCAAGGCCCTAAAGTGTAAGGCCTGAGCTGGAGAGCTGCGTTTACAAGACAGGAGGGCTGAAAATCGTTTACTTTGGTAGCAGGACTGAAATACTGAATACCCCTGCAAGGAAATCTTCAGTGTTTGTTTTGAACTTTCTTTTAAATAAAAGTGGGCAAAACCAGCCCTGAAACAGATAAAAGCGAGTGGCGGTTTCCTTAAAGCGCTACACTTGGAGTGAACCCCTTAGGTTTGCACCGATACTAGTATCGGTGCTGATACTAAGCATTTCCACGAGTATCGGTACTCGTGCAAATGCACCGATACCTTCAGGTTTGGTTCTTTCATCTGTCAGCGGGATTCCCCCTGCTGACAGATGAAATGTATACAAAGGAATGCAGGCAGTCATCGGTTAAGGAGCGGGGTCGCTGCGTCCTTAACAACTGATGACGTTTCAGCTGTCAGTGGGATTTCCCATCCCCGAAGTGGACCCGCCCCCTCCCACTTAGCTCTGTTTGTTGTATCCTCCTCGGGCTCCTGCCAGGTGACTGATCTGCCTGGGGGAGGGCAGGTCTGCTGGGTGTTTTTAAAGCGGTGTCCCGGCCGCAATTTTTTTTTTGTAAGTCAGCAGCTACAAACACTGTAGCTGCTGACTTTTAATAAGGACACTTACATGTCCAGCGTGCCCACGATGTCGGCTCCCCCAAGACTGATCTGTCCATCGGATCGGCTGCCGCCGCCTCCATCTTAACGAAGGGAAACAGGCAGTGGAGCCTCACGGCTTTACTGCCAGTTTCCTACTGCGCATGCGCAAATTGCGCGGCGCTTTGTGAATGGCCCCGTTGTTTTCTGAGACACACACGTCCCAGAATGCAACGGGGCCGCTCAACGAAGAGGAGGAAGCGCCGCGGAATAGGAAGAGGCAGATTAGGAGGACCGCCTAGCAACAGGGGTTTCAGGTAAGTTAAAAAAAATTTTTTTTTTTCAAATGTTTTTTAAATTTTTTTAAAAATATTAATGCACTTTTTTATTTTAAGGTGGCCCTCCACTTTAAGTGCAGTGATTGGCAGCTGTGTGGTTCCCAAATACCCCCCTTCCCCTCCCCCCTTCCTGCATATACAAATAACAACCCCCTCCCCGCCTCTCCACCCTAAACAACTCCTGGGGGTTGTAGGATTGTCACATTAACATCAACTTCCATAAAAAGCCAAGAACAAAACTAAACATATGTGTCAAAATACTTTATTAAAAGAGTTTACACTGGTACAGAATGTTTTTATATAACATAATAAATTATAAAATTACTTACAGCATTTCAACACATACACCAGTGGCAGGAATAGCGCCCCATTATTGGTGTCCAATGGGAGGTATAGTGCCCCATTATTGCTGTCCAATGGGAGGAATAGTTCCCCGTTATTGGTGTCCAATGGGAGGAATAGTGCCCCATTATTGGTGTCCAATGGGAGGAATAGTGCCCTCAGGGCCATATAAAGGCAAGGAAAGGACTGCAGTTTGGAGACCACTGCCTTAGAGAACAACCTCTCCCACTGCTTCTAAAAAGAAATCCTGTGGCTAAGCAGGTACTCGGATTGCTTTTATTGAAAAGAAAGTCCTTGGCTGAATATCTTGACGGCTGCATCCATATCCCCGGTAAACGACTTCAAACTAGGGTTGCCACCTCATCCCTTTAAACCCGAACACATATTAATTACACAGGTGCTGTGGCTGATTAAGGTGGTAATTAAACTCACTTGGTGCCTTATCTGCATTTAATTAGCCTCAGAACCTGTGTAATTTACAGGTGTTCGGGTTTAAAGGGATGAGGTGGCAACCCTACTTAAAACCCACAACGTTCCGTAACGTAAATGTCCATCACGGGGTCACTGGCCATACACTGTGCTCTGCGCTGTTACTGAAATGAATGTGTTCTTATAATGCACTGGGTGGCCTGTGTTCTTTTTCTGCACCATTCCTGACCCTCTTACATTGGGATTGCTGTTTTTATGTTCCCATATTTTTCTATTGCAATCCAGTGCACCCTCAGAAGAAAAAAAGTCCCCTCAGTAAGCATGCGCCAGATTTCTGCCCGACGCATGCACAGATCGTCCCCGAAAAGCCGTCTCCTAGTACACATGCATCAGATTCCCACCAGACACATGCGCAGTGCGGTCCCAGAAAAGCAGATTCCTAGTATGCACGTGTCGGATTCCCGCTCGGCGCATGCGCAGTGCAGCCCAGAAAGATCCGACCCCCAGTACGCATGCGTCGGATTCCCTTCCGACGCATGCGCAGATCGTTCCCGAAAAAGCCGACTCCTAGTGCGCATGCGTCAGATTCCCGACAGACGCATGCGCAGTGTGGTCCCGGAAAAGCCGACTACTAGTAAGAACGCGTCGGATTCCCGCTCAACACATGCGCAGCGTAGTCCCAAAAGAGCCTAACCCCTAGTACGCATGCGTCAGATTCCCACCCGACACATGCGCAGTGCAGCCCCTGAAAAACCCATCCCCTAGTACGCATGCGGTGGATTCCCGACCGACGCATGCTCAGATTGTTCCTGAAAAAGCATGCGCAGTGCGGTCCCGAAGAATCCGACCCCTGCGCAGTACGGCCTCGGAAAAGTCAAGGCTGAGGGAGGTGAGCAGTTTTCCGATCTGTACTGGGAGGAGCCGAGGATGAGGGAGGACGGACAGGAGGAGGGCTTCCTCTTTATTCATAGTGAATAGTACCCGGCCGGAGATACGCTCCACGGAGAAGCCATTACCAAGAGTGCCCTCTACAGTTTGTCTGCCGCCTACCGAGTCTACAGTACTACACAGACAGCTTTACCCCCCCCCCCCCATCAGGGCCGGTGCTACTACTAGGCAAGCTAGGTAGCCACCTAGGGTGCACTGCCACCTAGGGTGCCCGGCCACTGGTTTTCCTACTCTCCGTCTCCCGCCAGTCTCCGCGCTATGTAGGTTTTCGGTGCAGTGGTGACTGTATGAAGGGGATACCTCTGTCTACAGCATGTAACTAAATCAGGCGACAGTCCGTAAGTAAGTAGTGTCAGAGGTGCAGCGCAGAACTGGAGGACTGTGTCCCGATGGAACGGAAGCACACATCCCCTGCGTGCTGCCTTTATGATCAGCGACCTGTCTGTCTCTCCCTCTGCCCATACATGATTCCTATACCGAGTCAGGTGATCCCCCCCCCTGTATATGTGTATAATATATATATATCACACATATATATATATATATATATATATATATATATATATATATATATATATATATATATATATATATATATATATATATATATATCACACACATATATACACCCCCCTATATATATATTATTATTTCAGGTACATATATATATATATATATATATATATATATATATATATATATATAAATTATATCCACTATACACCCCCCCATATGTATATACCTACTATACACCCCCCATAAATTCCTACTATACACCCCCCTATATATTCCTAATATGCAACCCCCCATATATTCTTACTATACAGTCTCCCTATATATTCCTACTATACACCCCTCCATATAATCCTACTATTCACCCCCCCCCCATATAATCCTACTATACACCCCCCACATATATTCCTACTATACACCCCCCCATATAATCCTACTATACACCCCCCACATATATTCCTACTATACACCCCCCATATATTCCTATTATACATCCCCCTATATATTCCTACTATACACCCCCCTATATATTCCTACTATACACCCCCCTATATATTCTTACTATACACCACCCCCATATATTCTTACTATACACCCCCCATATAATCCTACTATACACCCCCCTCCATATATTCCTGCTATAACGACTTTAGCAAGGCAGAGGTTGTCTTGGAGGTGTGTTTGGGGTCATTATCATGATGGAATACTGCCCTGCGGCCCAGTCTCTGAAGGGAAGGGATCATGCTCTTCTTCAGTATATCACAGTACATGTTGGCATTCATGGTTCCCTCAATGAACTGTAGCTCCTCAGTGCCGGCAGCACTCACAGTGACCAAACAATCGCTATTGACTCCTCTTGCTGTACAGTAAGGGGGTCACTGGCATCTGGGGAGTGCAGTGTATATCACAAGAACACGTGGGAGAAAAGGCATTGTGATGGTTGATTTGGGTGTAGGAGTAATCAATTCTGAACAACTATAAGAACTATTCACAACAAATTCTTATACACCGACTATTTTTTTCCATTAATGGACTGGTTTTGTTATACAAATTTGAAACACAATGTATGGGTGATTTATAGTTATGGCTTTATGATTAAGTAAGGCTGTGTGACCATTGAACGGAGCACAATACCATATAGACATGTGCGCTCCACCGGAGGCACGACTGCGCACTGATTGGACACAGGGAAATCCAATCAGCGGGTCCGGCAATCCCGATGTCCACCGGCCACCCGTGATCATTCCTGGGAGAGGCAGAACGGCGATCTGCCTATGTAAACAAGGAAGATCACCGTTCTGACAGGGCAGAAGATAGAGATCTTGTAGCAGGAACACAGATCTCTGTCTTCCCCAAGTCAAAGCAACCCCCACACAGTTAGCAAGCACCCCCTAGGGACACATTTAACCCTTTGATCGCGCCTGATAACTCCTTCTCTGCCAGTGTCCTTAGTACTGTGACAGTGCATACTTTTAGCACTGATCCCAATATTAGTATCACTGGTCCCAAAAAAAAAAAGTGTCAGGTGTCCAATTTGTCCTGCGCAATGTTGCAGTCCCGCTAAAAATCGCTGATCGCCGCCATTACCAGTAAAAATAAATAAAAATGCCATAAAAATATCCCATAGTTTGTAGACGCTATAACTTTTGCGCAAACCAATCAATATATGCTTATTGGGATTTTTTTTACCAAACATAAGTAGCTGAATACATATTGGCCTAAATTGATGAAGAAATTTGATTTCTTTTAAAAAAATTTTTATTGGATATGTATTATAGCAGAATGTAAACAATTGTTTTTTTTTTCAAATTGTCTTTTTTTTTTTTTTTTTTTGTTTATAGCGCAAAAAATTAAAAAAAACTGCAGAGGTGATCAAATACCACCAAAAAAAAGCTCTATGTGTGGGGAAAAAAAGGACATCAATTTTGATTACAACGTCGCACGACCGCGCAATTGTCAGTTAAAGTAACGCAGTGCCGTATTGCAAAAAATGGCCTGGTCATCAAGGGAGTAAAACCCTCCGGGACTAAAGTGGTTAAGGTATAACTAAAGGGAAAACATTTTTTGTTTTGTTTTGGAGTGGAGAGGGATTAGACCGCTTGTCAAGTTTTATTGCTGTCCGTGCGCCTGTTAGGGAGCTCCACCCTCTCTATTTGTCCTGTTTACCATTATAATTGAAAGTAAAAAAAATGCCAAATTTTGGGTTATCCCCAGAAAAGTAATAGAGGGGAAATCTTTCAATAGGGACACTCATTTTGGTGACCTGGGGGTCCCCAAGGAATTCCCTAAGTACTTACCTACCCACACTGAGGGCTCACATCAGAATACCGCTTTGTTTAAGGCGAGGCTCACATCTCAGCTTGTGTTTTCAAGGGTACAGCAGCCCATTCATTTGAAAAAGCTCTACCTGTGTTTTTTTTTTTGTTTTGTTTTGTTTTTTCAGATGCAGCCACATGGAACTACAGTATATGAAAATCGATCAATCCTGATGTACTGACGGCCTATTTCTTGAGGCCCAAAAATGCCATGAATGTACAAATATCCCCCAAATTACCTCTTTGGATAGCAGACAGTCTAAGCTATTTAGTTAGAGGCATGGCGAGTTTGTAGTTGTCATTTTTTTTGTCACTATTTTTTGGAAAAGAAATAAAAAAAAAAAGTTGTTCTCACAATTATCTTTTTTATTTCTTACATACTGTCCCCAGTGCAGTACAGTGTCATCATATAACTGGTTTGGCAGTGATCAGCGACACTGACTGGGGTGACAGTATGTAAAAAAAAAATAAAAAACCCTCCTCACTCACTAGAGTGCTGGGCTGTGAAGGGGGCGGAGCGGCCAGCTCAGGCTCTCAGTAGTTCGCTGAGAGGCTGAGCCGGGTGTCGGTCTAGGGACCTGCTGGATCCTGACTTCCATTGTCATGATGACGCGGACCCTGGACCCACTTCTGTGGCATCAGCAGAGATCGGACTTCAGCCCACTTTGCTGAAAATGGGTCACAGGAGTGCAAAACGAGCTTCGGCTGTACTTCTCCTTTAACCACTTCCGGACCGCCGCACAGCCGATGTATGTCCCTACTTTGGGGACGGATATCGTTGTTATGGCAGTAGCTAGCTGCCATAACCCCAGTATCCCCGTGTTCGGCAGGTGGTCCGGTACAAGACAAAAGTGGCCTCTGCAGTGGATTCGCCGCAAGATCACTGTTGTCTGGAGAGGGCCCCCCCTCCCGCCTCGATCCTGTGCCCTCTGCCGCTTACCGGAGCCGTCAGCAGCGGCGGAGGCGATCGTGTCTATCCCCTGGGCTGACATGGAGACGAGTGAGGGGAAGATGGCCCCCACCCGTCTCCATGACACTGCAGGGCGGAAGCGACGTCAAAACGTCACTTCCGCCCATAGCTCTTAAAGGGCCATTTTATTTTTTTAAATAAAAAATTTCTTTCTTTTTTTTTTTTTTTTTTTTGCATTTTAGTGTAAATATGAGATCTGAGGTCTTTTTGACCCCAGATCTCACATTTAAGAGGTCCTGTCATGCTTTTTTTCTATTACAAGGGATATTTACATTCCTTGTAATAGGAATAAAAGTGACACTTTTTTTTTTTTTTTTTTAAAGTGTAAAAATAAAAAGTAAAAGGTAAAATAAATAAGTAAAAAAAAATTTTAAACGCGCCCCGTCCCACCGAGCTCGTGTGCAGAAGTGAACGCATACGTGAGTAGCGCCCGCATATGAAAACGGTGTTCAAACCACACATGTGAGGTATCACCACGATTGATGGAGCAAGAGCAATAGTTCTAGCCCTAGACCTCCTCTGTAATGCAAAACATGCAACAGGTAGAATTTTTAAAATGTCGCCTATGGAGATTTTTAAGGGTAAATGTTTGTCGCCATTCCCACGAGTGGACGCAATTTTGAAGCGTGACATGTTGGGTATCAATTTACTCAGCGTAACATTATCTTTCACAATATAAAAAAATTGAGCTATCTCTACTGTTGTCTTATTTTTTAATTAAAAAAAATGTATTTTTTCCCCAAAAAATTGCGCTTGTAAGACCGCTGCGCAAATACGGTGTGACATAAAGTATTGCAACGACCGCCATTTTATTCTCTAGGGTGTCTGAAAATAAAATATATATATATAGAATGTTTAAAAAAAAATTAAACACCAAGTCTGAACAATAGGCCCGGTCCTTAAAGTGATTGTAAGGGTTTTTTTTTTTAATAACAAACATATACTTACCTCCACTGTGCAGCTCGTTTTGCACAGAGTGGCCCCAAACCTCGTCTTCTGGGGTCCCTCGGCGGCTCTCGCAGCTCCTCCCCACATCAGATAACCCCCTAGGAGAAGCGCTCTCCAGGGGGGTTACCTTGAGGGCGTGCTCCCGAGGCCAGCATTCGGCGTCCATAGCCACCGAATGTATGACTCGGCCCCACGCCCGCATCATTGAATTTGATTGACAGCAGCAGCTGCACTGCTATCAATCTATCCAATCAAGAGCCGGGACGGGTCAAGTTCCAGGGATCAGGTAAGTAAAATGGGGAGGCTGGGGGGCGGTCACTGCCAGGCAGTCCCGGCCCAGGACATGGTGCTGCCTGGGACCAAGAATGAAATGCTGCCACCCCCCCCCCCAAAAAAAAAAAATTATTGCACAACTGATAATTACACATTTATTGTCTGTCAGATTCAGCATTATTTTGCATATTATTTGCGTATTTTTGCACATTCTTTGCACCAATATTGTTTGCACTATTTTTTTGCTCGATTGTTGGATACTTGCTATATTTATATTTACAGATATTATTATTGTCTGTTTAGTTTTAGCTCAGTAAGCGCCTCTTTCCTATTTTATTCAACTTTTTAACTTACTATTTTGTCAGCCGCACAGCAGGCCTCCTCAGGCTCAGCCCTTCCTTCCCTCACGCCGTGACGCTGGAGACGGAAGATGAAGACGGTGGCGCGGAGGCTGAGTGCTGTGAATGCTGGGGCGGCCGCGGCCTCTGACGTCACTGGTTGCTAGGCGCCGGGCAGCAGGCACTTTTAACAATCAGTGCAGCCAGGAGAGAGCACACAGCCGACCAGCACAGCCTCCGCTTTGCACCGAGTTTTGAGACTCTCTGAGTCTTGCTGACTGATGATCCGGGATTCTGGCTGCCGCGGCCGCCCCTGTTAAGTACCGCCTGGAGCCAGGTGTTTTTTCACTTTAGTGCATAGGATACATTAAGGTGAAAAAACATGAAGGTTTACAGCCCCTTTAAGTAGTTAAAGCCGGTTTCTCCCCCTCTCCTACCCGCCGGATTTCAGCTGTCAGTTCTGTCAACGGAGCTTCGGAAAGACACTCCCTCTTCCTGGCACAACCTACAGGAAAATGGCGCCGCTCAGCCTTGCTTGATAAACCTTTATCCACCCGCCCCCCCTCAGCCAATCAGAGGAAGCGCGAGCTCCCTGCTGCACTGGCCGTTTATCCCCGATGTCCAGTGACAGGAGATAGATGGAGATAGGATTCAGCTTTATCCTCCCTCCAGCCTGCAGGGGGCAATAGAGAGCCGTGCTGTGCAGTGAGGGAAGGCTGCCGGATCTTCCTTCCCTCTATCCCCTTGACACATGACTGGAGTGAGGAAGAAGACCCTTCTCAGTGTCTGTAAGTACGAGGTGGAGGAGAACTTGCATACTTACCAACTGTCCCGAATTTCTCGGGACATTCCCCGGATTTAGATTCTTTTCCAGATTTTATTCATTCCCAGGAAATGTCCCGAGAAATCCACTTTTTCCCGATTTTTCGCCACCGCTAGAGGTCCATGGCCGGCGGAGACAATGTCTCATTGTGTATCAGTGTCAGGAGGACACCCATGTTCTTTAGGAGAGAGACTGCAGGTGGCAGTTTGAACCTCAGGTCTTTGGCCCAAGAGAGCTTGCTGATTATCCTTATCATCTGATGAATGCTGAAATTCCCTGAGACATCCGCTCTGTCCTTAAGACCAGCTGGGCACTCAGAGCTACCTACCTGCCTTGGGATAAAGGCCCTGACCGGGTTTAAAGTCACAAGTTTCTCTTGCTTGCTGTTTGCCTGCTGCCATTCTACTCCTCAAGGGAGGAATACACGAGACTTTACTGCTTTTGATGACACATCGTTTTTGTAAGTGCAAATCTTTCTTTTAAATAAATAAGATTGAATTGATATACTGCACTATGGACGTTTCTATTTTCTATTTCTGAGAATGAATAGAAAGAACGGCTGACCTGGAGAATAATAAGTTCTGGGGAGACTTTCAAAATTCCCTGTGCTGGGAGAGACTGTTAGCAGCAGTCATGGCTTTTTGGTAAGCAAGCTACCTCACTTTTGGATGTTGACCCGAACGCATGTTAATTCGTATTAGGAAGATTGGAGTCACAGCTTCTGTTTTCCTGCAATTCACCTTTTCTCCTGTGGAGGCACACTATTTATGGATTTTCTTAAGGATCACTTTGGGACATTGATTTCGTTTTTTTTTTTCCTATTTTTTCTTTTTTGGATTTTTTTTTTTTGGGTTAAGTGTTGATTATATTACTAGAATATCACTATTCGAGTATTTCACTATTATGTTTGCTGCTGTATTTTAGATTTACTCTTCTCAAATTTATTATCCAACTTGCAAATTACTTTTTTGGGCTTATTTCAATAATTCTTGGTATTTTTTTAGTTCAAATATTTTTTAATTTTCATCACCGCACTGATTGCATTATTTATTATATTAGAAGTTTTGTGGTATTGAAACTTTGGGTGCTGGCTGCTCCATACTCTTTATTATTTGCTAATTATTGAGCGCGGTGTTGACCTTAGGGTCTTTTTTTCCTTTTCTTTATATGTAGATAATATTGTATAAAAATACCTAATTATAAAATGAATGTCACAATCCCTGTGGGGAAGTCCATATAGTCATGATGAACTAATGAATTGATAAATCCATTAAATTAAATTGATAAATCCAATAATAAATATGATATGTAATGTATAATATATAATATATGATGTAGGCAAGAAAAAGCGTAATATAATGATAATCATACTGACATATTTAATATCGATGATAGATAGACATGATTGGTACAAACAATAACAATTGATGAATTATATAAACGTACAAATCAGATAGACATGATAATCATGATAAATGCAAACAATAAATGCCATTGACAGAATTCATGATTTAAAGCAAGTTTGACTTGGCACCCTTGAGTGAGGACTCAACGCGCTTCATGGCGTTTACAGCCAATCATCAGGAGTCGGATGCACAGGTTTTGGCTATAAAATTAAGTAAAAATAGATAAATGGGTAAATAGAGTCTCAGATGATGTACCATGCTTTCTAAAAGAGAGCAGGAGCTAGCGATTTAAACATTACCTAAGGGGCAATTGCTGATTGGCTGTAAACGCCATGAAACGCGTCGAGTTTATCTGATTTATAAGTTTATATAATTCATTAATTGGTATTGTTTGTACAATCAAGTCTATCTATCATCGATATTAAATATGTCAATATGATTATTACTATATTTATTACGCTTTTTCTTGCCTACATCATGTATTATATATTATTTATATTATATATTACATATCATATTTATTATTGGATTTATCAATTTAATTTAATTTATTGGATTTATCAATTCATTAATTCATCATGACTATATGGACTTCCCTACAGGGATTGTGACATCCATTTTATAATTAGGTATTTTTATACAAAACCATCTACATATACATGCCTCATGCAAAGTCCCAAAACCCATTTTTTCTTTTTTCCATATATATATATATATATATATATATATATATATATATATATATATATATATATATACAGGGATGGAGGCATGTCTATGTTCTGTATGGGTTCAAAAAGGTCACTATCTGTTCTCTACACTGTATCTGAGCACAAACTCCCCATCCGTCCATGTCTCCATGCTTTATTTTGCAGGGAAATTATTTAGAAAAACTCAGAATGTCTGGCAGTGGCCATCTTGAGAAATGGCAGATGGTTCATGTAGCAATTACTTCCTGGAATCCAAGCCCTTAGCTCAGGCATGCATGAGGGTGTGCTTAGCTGAGAAAACCCCTCCTGAAGACTCCTGGGATGTATGACATCCTTTGCCTAGGCATGGAAACTAGGAAGTAACTAAAGAAATGTAAAAAAACTGTTTAAAACATGTAAATATAATACACCGTTCCTATCTATTTACTAATGATAGCAGCATAAAGAAATAATGTTGATTGAGAAAGTAAAGTTCCACTTTAAAGTGGAACTAAACCCATCAATATAACAGTTTCAAAACACAGTTGCATTCCTGGCATGCTGGTAATGCTACCTGTCACTTTGATTGTGCTCTCAACCAAACTGTCAGACCATTAAATGTCTGGTGTCATAACTGATCATGTGCAGCATCATGGCAGTTGCAGATCAAACAAAAGCTATACATGTGCTGTTCGTTTAGTTCTGAATCGAAATTCGGACAAATTTTTCGTTATTTGGATGTATCCGAATTACAATAGTAACAAATCCAAAATAACAAAATGAACTTCGACCGAAATTCCAATCGGATTCGAAATTGAAAACAGGAATGTAGTAAAATAGAATAGAAAATAAAGGAATAAAATAGAAATAACAGACTAGAATTAAATATGATAGAAAATAAAGGAATAAAATATAAAAGAATACAACAGAAAATAAAACAATAGAATAGAAAAACAATAGAATAGAATTTAAAAGAATAAAATAAAATTGAAAGAATATAACCATATTTCGAGTAGAATAAATTCAAATAAAATAGATTAGAATAGAAAAGAAAATAATAGAATAGAAAAGAATAAAGTAAAACACAATAGAAAATAATAGCATAAAACAGAACAAAATAGAATAGAAAAGAATAGAAATAAAGGAATAGATTAGAAAATAAAAGAATTGAATAGAAAAAACAATATAACCATCTTCCAAAATTCTAATTTTGAATAGAATAAATTAGAATAGAATAGAATAAAATAGAAAACAATAAAACAGAATAGAAAAAAACAATAGAATAAAATAAAATAAAATAAAATAGAAAGAATATAACCATTTTCTGAAATCTGAATAGCTTAGAATAGAAAAGACGAGAAAAGAATAGAATGGAAAATAATAGAATAGAAAAAAAAACAATGAAATAAAATAAAAGAATATAAACGTTTTCCTAAATTTGAATTTTGAATAGAATAAATTCAAATTCGAACAGAATAGAATAGAAAATAAGAAAATACAATAGAAAATACAATAGAATAGAATGAAATAGAAAGAATATCACGGTCTTCTGAAATTTGAATTTCGAATAGAATACGTTTGAATGCAGATTCAAATCAAATTCAAATCAAATCCAAAAATGAATAAACGAAATGAACTTGAATTTAATGAATGTAACTAAAGAAAATTAATGAAATAAATTGAAACAAAACACATTTTTTTGTTCTGCACATGTCTAGATAACTATATGGACCACTTATGTATCTATACATGTTGATCATATCCCTCCTTAATCTCCTCTGTTCTCTAGAGAGAATAAATTCAGTTCCTCTAATCTTTCCTCATAGCTGAGCTCCTCATTGCCTCTTATCAGTTTGGTTGCCCTTCTCTGCACTTTCTCCAGTTCCCCGATATCCTTTTTGAGAACTGGAGCCCAAAACTGCATATTCTAGATGAGGTTTTACTAATGATTTGTACAGAGGCAAAATAATATCTCTCTCTCTGGAGTCCATACCTCTCTTAATACAAGAAAGGACTTTGCTTGCTTTGAAAACTGCTGCTTGCATTACATGCTATTATTGATCTTATGATCTACAAAAACCCCCAGATCCTTCTCCACCATTGATTCCCCCAGTTGTACTCCCCCCAGTATGTATGATTCTTGCATATTCTTAGCCCCCAAGTGCATAACTTTACATTTATCAAGATTAAAGCGGAGTTCCATCCAAAAATGGAACTTCCGCTTTTCGGAATCCCTCCACCTCTGGTGTCACATTTGGCACCTTTCAGGGGGGAGGGGGGAGCAGATACCTGTATAATCCAGTTATTTGCTCCCATTTCCGGGCATAGATAGTCACAGTATCCGCGGATATCTATGCCATATCCGGCGCCTCCTCCGTCCCCCCCACTGTCTTCTGGGAGACCCACAGGTCCCAGAAGACAGCAGGGACCAGTGGGATCACACAGTGCGACTCACGCATGTGCAGTAGGGAACCAGGCTGTGAAGCCACAAGGCTTCACTTCCTGATTCCCTTACTGAAGATGGCGACGCCTCCACCCGAGAGCCGAGGGACAGGTCGGCTTCGGGTGCCAACATCGCTGGCGCCCTAGACATATTTTAAAAGTCAATAGCTGCAGTATTTGTAGCTGCTGACTTAAAAAAAAAATCGTCAGAACTTTGCTTTAAACCTAATTTGCCACTTAGTTGCTCAATTAGACAGTGCATTGAGGTCAGCTTGTAAATTGGAGACATCCTGTAAGGACGTTATTCCACTGCATAGCATGGTGTCATCTGCAAAGACTGAAATGGTACTTTTAATCCAAGACCCTATATCATTTATAAATATATATATATATGAGTGGAGGTATACTGGTGATGTATGTAGGTATACAGGTGATGAATAGGGGTTATAAAGTGGGTGTATTAAGGAGTAAGGGTAATGAATGGTAGAATACAGGGGGCGTATGGAGGTATACCGCTGATGAATCAGAATATACAGGGGGTGTAGGAGATTAACTGTACGGGTTATGTATGGGAGTATGTTGGTAGGCAACATGTTTTTTTTTTTCGTTTTAATATCAGATGTTTCTGGATGGTTGAAACCTGATTACACCTGGCCTGGAATGCCAGCAGAGCAAGCTCACCCTGCAGGGTGTTGATAACAAAGAGTCATACTGTACATAGGAATTCCTCTCTGATAGAATGTTCTCACAGGCCTCCTAAAGTGAGGTATGGGGGTAGAGAAGCACCAGATAAGACCACCTGGAGGGGTGTGAATTCAAATGTCCTGTTACAGAACATTAAAAGCTAGCTGTTACTGAAAGATGACCAGGGTCAGAAGCAGTGATTCATGGACTATTTGCCGCCCCTAGTGGACACTACAGCATGCTTCCTGGAGGATGGGTAGAAGAAGAATATATTAGGACGCATGACCTCTTAACCACTTAAAGCAGAGTTCCACCCAAAAATGGAACTTCCGCTTTAAGGGAGGTGACCCCCTGACATGCCACATTTGGCATGTCATTTTTTTTGGGGGGGGGGATCCGGTACCCTCTTTTCAGAAGGTCCCAGCTCCCACTTCCTCCCAGCGCACAGCGGCACAGGAAGGGAGATCACCTCTCTCCCCTCGATCTCGGCAATCATCTGGGACACGTCACAGGTCCCAGATGATTGCCTGGCCAGTCACGGCACGCGCATGCGCAGTGGGTGAAGCCACAGCCGGGCACCCACACTTACAATGCCGGAGCCTCAGAGAGGTGGGGGAAACGAGTGGGGCTTCGCATCGCTGGACTCCAGGACAGGTAAGTGTCAGATTATTAAAAGTCAGCAGCTGCAGTATTTGTAGCTGCTGACTTTTAATTTTTTTTTTTTTTTTTTAGCAGAACTCCGCTTTAAGGACCGAGCCTCTTTTTTAGATGTGTTGTTTACAAGTTCAAAACAGGTTTTTTGCTAGAAAATTACTCAGAACCCCCAAACATTATACTTTTTTTTTCTAACACCCTAGAGAATAAAATCGCAGTCGTTGCAATACTTTCTGTCACACCGTATTTGCACAGCAGTCTTACAAGCACACTTTTTTTGGAAAAAATACACTTTTTTGAATAAAAAAAAAAGACAACAGTAAAGTTAGCACAATTTTTTTTATATTGTGAAAGATAATGTTATGCCGAGTAAATTGATACCCAACATGTCATGCTTCAAAATTGCGCCCGCTCGTGGAATGGCGACAAACTTTTACCCTTAAAAATCTCCATAGGCGCCTGTTTAAAAAATTCTACAGGTTGCATGTTTTGAGTTACAGAGGAGGTCTAGGGCTAGAATTATTGCTCTTGCTCTACCGATCGCGGCAGTATCTCACATGTTGGGTTTGAACACCGATTTCATATGCGGGCGATACTCAAGTATGCATTGGTTTCTGCACGTGAGCTCGGCTGGACAGGCGTGTTTAAAAAAAAAATTTTCTTATTTATTTTACCTTTTATTTTTTATTTTTACACTTTAAAAAAAAAAAAAATTGTGTCACTTTTATTCCTATTACAAGGAATGTAAATATCCCTTGTAATAGAAAAAAGCATGACAGGACCTCTTACATATGAGATCTGGGGTCAAAAAGACCTCAGATCTCATATTTACACTAAAATGCAAAAAAAAAAAAAAAAAAATGTCATTAAAAAAAAAATTAAAAAAAAAAAAAGGCCCTTTAAGAGCTATGGGCGGAAGTGACATTTTGACGGGTGGGGGCCATATTCCCCTCACTCTTCTCCATGCCCAGCCAGAGAGAGGACCCGATCGCCTCCGCCGCTGCCAACGGCTCCAGTAAGCGGCAGAGGGCAACAAAGCGCGGCGGGAGGGGGGCTAATCTGCCGCAGAGACCAATTTTATCTTGTAGCGGACCGCCGGCCGAACAAGAGGATACCGGAGTTATGGCAGCTAGCTGCTGCCATAACAACGATATTCCTCCTCAAAGTAAGGACGTATATCGGCATGATTCTTATTGGATACAGATGGCTAGATAGGCTGGCAGTGGGTGTTGTATCATTGATGTTGTTTTGTTTCATATGCTCTGTAATATTTTCTTTTAGTGTTTTATGTTAGCATTCCTATTTTCTTGGGAAATAAATAAGACTCTTGCTTATTTAAACATGTTTTTTTTTTTTATTGATAACCTTGTTATTATACCATCACCATTAAGTTTATCAGAGCTTGGTGGGGGGGCATGGCTTCACTATGGCGGCGTGAAGATGTGTAGTGTCCGAGCGCCGCACCAGCTGCCTTGAAAGGAAGAGCTTCTCACCTGCTCCTGCCCACAATCTTCATGTCCAAACGAGGCCCTAAACACGGAGATCACCGCGGAATACAACCCGCCACAATTCAGCAGTTTTTCACCCCAGGAACACCGAGAACTCGATCGGCCTCCCGGGACAAGATGGCGCCAGAACCTGCCACGAGGGATAGCGTGGCACCTCTTGCAGCTCTATCTCAGGTAGGAAGCTTTCCTCTGCTTCCCTAACATATCTCCTGAGGCTTTTCAATCTAAAATAGACAAATATATTGCTATCACAGCGCTTCGGACTATCCCTACAACTGTAGTGCAAGATCTTGAGCGACCATTTATCGAGGATGAACTTGTGCTGGTAATATCCTCTCCCAACCCCAACAAAAGCCCAGGACCGATGGTTATTCGACCCATTTCTATAAATCCTTCCAGGACTCCATTCTACCACTTCTTACAAAAACGTATAATGCTATCTCCCCTATTTCTCCTTTTCTGAGACAAGCTTTGTAAGCTCATATCGTAATCTTACCCAAACCTGAGAAAGATCCCACACTGTGTGGTAGCTTTCGCACCATTTCACTCACCAATATTGGCATTCACT
Organism: Aquarana catesbeiana; assembly: GCF_042186555.1. NCBI lineage: Eukaryota > Metazoa > Chordata > Amphibia > Anura > Ranidae > Aquarana > Aquarana catesbeiana. Next base: position 660,043,949 of record NC_133325.1, on the reverse strand, counting down.
TGTATTCTAAACTAAGGCCAATCATCTTCTGCCATTAATACCCGACCTGATTACCCCTGGGAAGGAGGCCAGGGATAATACCCTCAAAACCGTTACCTTGATGGAATATGCCCAAAAATGCAGAATCCCAGCTTGCTTGATCTCTGTTGATGCTGAAAAGGCGTTCGACCGGGTTCATTGGCAATTTCTTGAGAGCACACTTCAGCAAGTGGGCATCAGGCCTAACATGCTATGTAAGATCCTGGCTCTGTATGACAACCTTACGGCGAGGATTCGTTCTAATGGCCTCCTATTGGACCCGATTAGGATTCGTAATGGAACCCTCCAGGGATGTCCCCTGTCACCATTACTATACATACTCACTATGGAACATCTTGCCATGGCCATTTGACACAACTCTAATAGCCAGGGTCTTTCTATTGGCCAACATCATTATAAATTATCCCTATATGCAGATGACCTCTTACTATATGTTACTAAGCCTCACATCTCTATGCTAGCCATTGTCAAGACTTTCACAGAGTTCAGTTCAGTCAGTAATTTCAAAGTTAATTTGGATAAAACAGAGTCCCTTAACATCTACCTGCCCAAACTTACTTTATCCCGTCTTCAATCTACAGTATCTCGCAAAAGTGAGTACACTCCCTCACATTTTTGTAAATATTTTATTATATCTTTTCATGTGACAATACTGAAGAAATTACACTTTGCTACAATGTAAAGTAGTGAGTGTACGGCTTGTATAACAGTGTAAATTTGCTATCCCCTCAAAATAACTCAAGACACAGCCATTAATGTCAAAACCTCTGTCAAAAGTGAGTACACCCCTAAGTGAAAATGTCCAAATTGGGCACAATTAGCCATTTTCCCTCCCTGGTATCATGTGACCCTGTCAGGATACACATGCCAGCAGACAAGCTCATCTCTCTAGAAGAACTCTCAGGCGCAAAGTAACACTAGTTCCCTTTTCTCGTAGGAATCAGGCATTGGCGAACAGAAGTACGCATGCGCAAATACAGGCCGTCGCACATCCCCGTGCGCGCCAACGCTTGCGCGCACCCATGATTGACGCTGGCGCCAAATAAGACTATTTAAACCCAGCCAGTGCCTAGCTCCAGTGCTGCTTTGTCTTCAGCTTCTGTTCATCCTGTCACCTGTGAACTTGTATCCGGATTCCTGTTATCTATCCGTCTTGTCTTGACCACTCCTTGAACTCCACCTGCATCGACTTCAGCTTATCCTGTGACCAATCTTCTGTCTTCTCCTCTGGCTTCTGTTCCATTGATCTGGTTCCAGACCTGGCTTGCCTTCTGACTTTGTTTCTGCCTGTACCGTGTATCCGATTCTCCAAGCCACCTGCCTGACCTTGCTATTCTGTTTATGTCACCTGCACCAGCCGCCTACCTGCCGGTTTTCCTGCTGAAGCCTTCTGAAGACTTCCCCAGCCCAGCAAGAACATCTGCCCTGCTGCCTGCAAGACTTCTTGGCACTCGTGCGACTCTGCACTCCTGCGCCTTCTGTCCCCACCATCAGAGGCCCCGAGTCAGAGGTGTAAGAGAGGCCTTCCTCGTCCAATCAGGCTCTACTACCAGGTACGTGATAGACTCATTAGTGTTACAAGGTCTCAGTTGTGAATGGGGAGCAGGTGTGTTAAATTTGATGTTATCGCTCTCACTCTCTCATACTGGTCACTGGAAGTTCAACATGGCACCTCATGCAAATAACTCTCTGAGGATCTGAAAAAAAGAATTGTTGCTCTACATAAAGATGGCCTAGGCTATAAGCAGATTTCCAAGACCCTGAAACTGACTTGCAGCACGGTGGCCAAGACCATACAGCGCCTTAACAGGACAGGTTCCACTAAGAACAGGCCTCACCATAGCCGACCAAAGACGTTGAGTGCACATGCTCAGCGTCATATCCAGAGGTTTTCTTTGGGAAATAGACGTGTGTCACAGATCAGCTGCGGTGCTGATCTGTGTCTTACCTTTTACTGCTGTGGGTCGGCTAGTTCCTGTGGTTCCACAAGCCTGTGTTCAGCTCTTGCTGCACTCAGCAGTTATGGGTGTCGCCGGCTTCACCTGTTGCCTTTTATATACTTCCTTCCTGCTACTTCCTGTCCAGCCTCCCATGTGCTTCTCTATTTAAATTCCACTCAGACCAGTTTCTGGTTGCTTGAGCAACACTTGTTCCTGAGCACCCTTTGTGTAACCTGCTTACCTGACCTCTTGTGAACCGATCTCTTGTGTACCGACTCGGCTAGTTCTCCTGATTACGTTGTCTGCTGCACGCCCTGACCTTGCCTCACTATCCGGCTCTCCTTTGCTTCATCCATCCATCTGTGTCTGACTGTGTCTTCTGGTACTCTCCTTGCGAGCAGGGTGAACCTGGGGGTCGTGACCTGGGGTCAGCACGCAGCTAAGCCCAAACCTTCGTAAGGGGGTCCCTGGCAGAATACCGGTTGGCCCTTAGATTCCACGCCCTGGGGGATCCCGTGTCACCTGCTCGCCTGTGGGCTTACATCAGTAGCTCCGTGACAGTTTGCTCAAGCCATGAGCTCCTCAGAGAGTCGGCCACTGACCGAGAATCAAATGCAACATCTAGTTCAGAGACTTAACTCCCAACAAGCAAATCAAGAGCAAATAATGCTGTTTTCTACGGGATCTTGCCTCCCGACTGGATCGTCTGCAAGTTGCTGCAACTTCCTCTCCTTCGGCTCCTGCTTCTGCCTCATCTGCCCCCGTGTTACCTGCTACACCTGGCAATCCCTACTTGCATCTGCCACCACCACCTCGTTTTTCTGGCGACCCTAAGGCTTGTCGTGGCTTCATTAATCAGTGTTCCATCCACTTTGAACTTCCCAGCCACCATTTTCCAACCGATTGCACCAAAGTCGCATATATCATCTCTCTTCTTTCTGGTGATGCTATAGCTTGGGCCTCCCCACTCTGGGAATCACACAATTCTATCACCTCTGACCTCCAGGCCTTTTTGGATGCATTTGGGAAAACTTTTGATGAGCCCGGCAGAGTGTCTTCTGCTGCTGGGGCCCTCCATCTTCTTCAGCAAGGAATGACAGTTGGTCAATTCAATTCCATACACTGGCCGCTGAACTCAAATGGAACAATGAGGTTCTTACCGCTACCTTCTAGGAAAGGCCTATCTGCATGTGTAAAGGATGAACTTGCTGGAAGCACCATTCCTACCACGTTGGATAATTTAATCACATTGAGCATTCAAATAGACATTCGCTTCCAAGAGCGGGCCCTGGAGAGAGCAAGATCCAGTCATCCCCCTGCTGGCCGTCCAGCACAAGTAGTCCAAAGACTTGTGAAATCCTCTCCGTCTCCAACCTCTCAAATGTTGGAAGAACCTATGCAGCTTGGGCGAATTCGCCTCACTCCAGAGAAACGTGCCCGGCCCATGGGTTTGGGCCTGTGCCCTTATTGTGGCAATAAAGGACATCTTTTGAACTCCTATCCAGTTCGCCTGGGAAATTCCAGGGTCTAGGTCACTCGGAGGGAGGTGATCTAGACCAATCCTTTAATTCTGTCAGCTTCCCTCGTTTCACCCTACCCGTCTCTATCCACTGGGCTCAAAATCAACTCTCTGCATACGTGGACTCTTGTGGTGCCGGGGATTTCATTGAACAATCTTTGGCTTCTGAGTTGGGAATTTTTTGTTGCCCTGGCTATACCCCTCTCCGTGACCGCTGTAGATGGCTGCTTCTTGCCTATGAGCCCCATCCGCTTTAAAACCCCTCCTATTGCGTTACACATTGGGGTTTTGCATAGTGAGGAAATCTCTTTCCTAATTCTGCCTAAATCCTCCAGTCCCATCATTCTGGGCCTTCCATGGTTGCAGAAACACTCCCCACATCTTGACTGGAACTCTGAACAAGTATTGGCTTGGGGTCTTCAGTGTCAGCAACAATGTATTTCCAAGGTACTACCATCTTCTTCCATTCCTCTGGCTGAAACCTCCACTACTCCCATGTTGCCCTCCCAATATCAGTGCTTCCTAGATGTTTTCTGCAAAAAGTCAGCTGATCGCTTTCCTCCTCACAGAGACTATGACTGCTCTATTGATCTGTTACCTGGGACCTTTCCTCCCGAGGTCGAGTCTACCCTCTATCTGTCCCAGAGACACAAGCCATGTCTGAATACATTCAGGAAAATCTACAAAAGGCTTCATCAGGAAATCCAGCTCACCTGCCAGAGCCGGGTTTTTCTTTGTAGGGAAAAAAGGTGGTTCACTCCGTCCATGCATCGACTACAGGGGCCTTAATGCCATCACCATGAAGAACCGATACCCTCTTCCTTTAATTTCGGAACTCTTTGACAGACTGCAGTCTTCTCGTGTTTTTACCAAATTGGATCTTAGAGGGGCCTACAATTTAATAAGAATCTGCGAAGGAAGCGAGTGGAAGACCACCTTTAACACCAGAGACGGACATTATGAATATCTTGTGATGCCCTTTGCCTTATGTATGCCCCAGCTGTCTTCCAAAACTTGGTTAATGAGGTCTTCTGCGACCTTCTGTATGTCTATGTTATTGTATATCTGGATGATATTCTAATGCCGCGTACACACGGTCGGACTTTTCGTCTACAAAAGTCCGACAGCCTGTCCGACAGACTTCCGGCGGACTTTCGGCGGACTTGCAGCAGACTTTCTAACGAACGGACTTGCCTACACACGACCACACAAAAGTCCGACGGATTCGTACGTGATGACGTACACCGGACTAAAATAAGGAAGTTCATAGCCAGTAGCCAATAGCTGCCCTAGCATGGGTTTTTATCCGTCGGACTAGCACACAGACGAGCGGATTTCGGGGTCCGTCGTAGTTACGACGTAAAGATTTGAAGCATGTTTCAAATCTAAAGTCCGTCGGATTTGAGGCTGAAAAAGTCTGCTGAAAGTCCGGAGAAGCCCACACACGATCGGATTACCAGCCAGCTTTAGTCCGTCGGCGTCCGTTGGACTTTTGTAGACGAAAAGTCCGACCGTGTGTACGCGGCATTATTTTCTCACCAGACTTACTCACCCATTGTCTCCATGTGAAAGCGGTGCTACAGCAACCACGGGACAATTGTCTATATGCTAAATTGGAGAAGTGCCTATTTGAACAAACACAAGTTCAATTCCTGGGCTACATAATCTCGTATCAGGGCCTCCTCATGGACCCAGCCAAACTTCAAGCCATCTCTGAGTGGCCCCAGCCCTCTGGTCTTAAAGCCACCCAGCGCTTTTTGGGCTTCACCAATTACTATCGCCAATTCATTCGTAACTACTCCACCTTGCCCAGCTCTGGTCCCCTGAAGCCATTAATGCTTTCCACAAACTCAAGGCAGCCTTCCTCTCCACCCCAAACCTCCTACGTCTGGACATCACGAAACCCTTTTCTATGGAGGTTGATGCCTCTTCAGTAGGAGTCGGTGCCATCCTACTCCAAGCTCAGAAGGGCAAGCCTCAGCCCTGCGGTTTCTTTTCCAAGAAGTTTTCGAATGCGGAGAAGAACTATACCATTGGGGATCATGAGCTACTGGCTATTAATCTAGCTCTTCAAGAATGGCGACATCTGCTAGAGGATTCTCCCCATTGTATTACAATCTATACTGATCATAAAAATCTGCAGTATTTACAATCCGCAAAACGCTTGAACCCATGCCAAGCTCGCTGGGCTCTCTTCTTCACCCGCTTCAACTTCAACATTACCTTTCGTCCTGGTGCCAAAAATCTTCGTGCCGATGCCTTGTCCAGGTCGTTTGATATCAATGATACTGAGAATCACCTTAATCCTGGTCCCATCATCCCTCCGCATTGTATTCTAGCCACTACTACTACTGCTCCGGTCTACGCAGCCTCCTCCAGGTAAAACGTTTGTAGTTCCCGCACTTCATCCCAAACTCCTTGCGTGGGCACATGACTCCAAGTTCTCTGGACATCCTGGCATACCTCGTACTTGTGACCTTCAGCCTCATTACTGGTGGCCTTCTCTTCGTAAGGACGTTAAAGAGTACGTTCAAGCTTGTACGATTTGTGTACTATCCAAGTCTTCCACCTCTGCCCCAGCTGGCTTGCTTCTGCCCTTACCAGTTCCCGATATACCTTGGCGTTGTATTTCCATGGATTTTATCTCAGATCTGCCCCCTCAACAGGTTCTACAGTCATCTGGGTAGTGGTGGATCGGTTCTCCAAAATGTGTTACTTGATTCCTCTCCCAGGCTTACCTTCTGCTCCCAGTCTTGCCACAACTTTCATTAAGGGGATCTTTTGTCTTCATGGGATGCCTTCACATATCGTCTCTGACAGTGGAGTTCAATTTACTGCTCGGTTTTGGAGACCTTTGGCCAGCTCCTTTGGGATTAAATTGGATTTTTCATCTGCCTTTCATCCCCAGTCCAATGGGCAAATGGAACGTGTCAATCAAAATGTAGAACGTTTTCTCCGTGCCTTCATCTCAGCCCACCAAGATGACTGGGTGGAACTTTTGCCCTGGGCAGAGTTTGCCTTAAACCAACACTCCAATGCCAGTTCTGGAAAATCCCCCTTCTTCACTGTTTACGGGCAGCATCCTTCTGTTCCCTTTCCTGTTCCCATTTCTCCTCTTGTACCAGCAGCAGCTGAAACCCAGAGGACCTTCAACTCAATATGGGAAGAAGTCTCTAAGAATCTTCATCCTGCTGCTTCCAGGCATAAAACGTCAGCAGATCGTCATTGCCGTCCGGCTCCTAAGTTCCTACCTGACGATAGAGTTTGGCTCTCTACCAAGCACATCCGACCCCGGGTGCCCTCAATGAAATTTGCCCCTCGCTTTATTGGTCCCTTTCCCATTCTCTGTCAGATAAATCCGGTTGCTTTCAAGCTCCGTCTGCCCTGTTATCTCAGGATCCCCAATGCCTTCCATGTCTCCCTGCTCAGGCCACTGGTCCTCAATCGCTTCTCTCGCCCTTTTTCTCTCCCCGCTCCTGTGGCTGATACGACGGATCAGAATGATATTAAAGAAATATTGGACCCCAAATACTCCCGAGGGATGCTATTCTATCTGATTGGAAGGGCTACGGCCCTTCCAGTAGGGCTGGGGAAAAAATTGATTTGAATCTTGAATCGAGTTGAGAGGTCAAATCGATTCAAAATTTAAGCAAATCAATTTTTTTAGATTTCTTTATGTGTCTGCACCGGTCCTGAGGAGCTGCAAGCAGAAGTTTTTAGGCGAAGCCGCGGCTTCTGCCTAGTCCGCGAGGCCGGACGCCGCGGCCTCACCTGAAAACTCCTGCCTGCAGCTCCCAAGGACCGGCGCTGACACCGCGCCAGTCCTGAGGAGCTGCGGGCAGGAGTTTTTAGGTAAGGCCGCGGCTTCGGCCTAGTCTGCGAGGCCGGACGCTGCGGACTAGGCCGAAGCCTCGCCTAAAAACTCCTGCCCGCAGCTCATCAGGACCAGCGCGGTGTCCAAAAAAATAAAACTCGATTCGAATCGTGAATCGAGTTTTCTTTTAAAAAATTGCAGATTTTTTTTTTTTTTTTAGAAAATCGCCCAGCTCTACCTTCCAGGTCTTGGGTTCCTGCTACAGATGTCTCAGCCCCACATTTGGTGACCAGATTCCATCTGAAATTTCCCTCCAAGCCAACCCCCAGACGTGTAGGGGGAAATTGTAAGCGGGGGGGTACTGTCACGGTGCGGTGCTGATCTGTGTCTTACCTTTTACTGCTGTAGGTCGGCTGGTTCCTGTGGTTCCACAAGCCTGTGTTCAGCTCTTGCTGCACTCAGCAGTTATGGGTGTCGCCGGTTTCACCTGTTGCCTTTTATATACTTCCTTCCTGCTACTTCCTGTCCAGCCTCCCACGTGCTTCTCTATTTAAATTTCACTCAGACCAGTTTCTGGTTGCTTGAGCAACACTTGTTCCTGAGCACCCTTCGTGTAACCTGCTTACCTGACCTCTCGTGAACCGATCTCTTGTGTACCGACTCAGCTAGTTCTGATTACGTTGTCTGCTGCCCACCCTGACCTTGGCTCGCTATCCGGCTCTGCTTTGCTTCGTCCATCCATCCATCCATCCGTGTCTGACTGTGTGTCTTCTGGTACTCTCCTTGCCAGCGGGGTGAACCGGGGGTTGTGACCTGGGGTCAGCACGCAGCTAAGCCCAAACTCTCATGAGGGGTCCCTGGCAGAATACCGGCTGGCCTATAGATTCCACGCCCTGGGGGATGCTGTGTTACCTGCTCGCCTGTGGGCTCACATCAGTAGCACCGTGACAATGTGTGAGTGCTGCCAGCATTGCTGCAGAGGTTGAAGGGGTGGGGGGTTAGCCTGTCAGTGCTCAGACCATACGCCACACACTGCATTAAATTGGTCTGCTTGGCTGTCATCCCAGAAGGAAGCCTCTTCTAAAGATGATGCTCAAGAAACCCGCAAACAGTTTGCTGAAGACAGCAGACTAAGGACATGGATTACTGGAACCATGTCCTTTGGTCTGATGAGACCAAGATAAACTTATTTGGTTCAGATGGTGTCAAGTGTGTGTGGCGGCAGCCAGGTGAGGAGTACAATGACAAGTGTGTCTTGCCTTCAGTCAAGCCTGGTAGTGGGAGCATCATGGTCTGGGGCTGCATGAGTGCTGTTGGCACTGGGGAAAACAGTTAATTGAGGGAACCATGAATGCCAACATGTACTGTGACATACTGAAGCAGAGCATGATCCCCTCCCTTCAGAGAATGGGCCACAGGGCAGTATTCCAACATGATAACAACCCCAAACACACCTCCAAGAAAACCACTGCCTTGCTAAAGAAGCTAAGGGTAAAGGTGATGAACTGGCCAAGCATGTCTCCAGACCTAAACCCTATTGAGCATCTGTGGGGCATCCTTAAACTAAAGGTGGAGGAGTGCAAGGTCTCTAACATCCACCAGCTCCGTGATGTCGTCATGGAGGAGTGGAAGAGGACTCCAGTGGCAACCTGTGAAGCTCTGGTGAACTACATGCCCAAGTGGGTTAAGGCAGTGCTGGAAAATAATGGTGACACACAAAACATTGACACTTTGGGCGCAATTTGGACATTTTCACTTAGGGGTGTACTCACTTTTGTTTCCAGCGGTTTAGACATTAATGACTGTGTGTTGACTTTTGGAAGAGACAGCACAAGGCTGGTAAATATCTTGGATTGCAAATTCCTGCCTCTTGCAAATGGGAAACACACATATGAAAGAGACCAAAGGAGCTGCGCACCCCGAGAAATGTTTATCTAAAAATGGTTTGTTCCCCAGTGGGGCTTTAAAACAGCAATGTACAACATCACAGAGATTTTTTCTAGATGGTATTGAAAAGACAATTTATTAACAAGATGTCCAATAAAATCATTTGGTTGAATACAGTGTATATATATAGAGTCTGATCCAATGATAAAGTTCATATTCCATAAAACAGCAAAAAACACATTCGACACATCATTACATTACATGGTGTTATATGATATATAAGCCCCGACGCGTTTCGACCTAGATGCGGTCTCTTCAGGGGGCACAATTGGATTTAAAAAATATAATACATGTATTCAGAATTGTAAAAATTTTTTCATTCGTCACGTTAAATAAATCATAATGGTGGGTTTTACCGTTAAAGGATGAAATTAGTATTTCAAATTCTAGGATGGTCGGAGCCATTGGAGAGTCCAAAGGGTGCGCAGGCCGTCCCCACCTCCCCAGAAAAGAGGAGCCAACCCCAACACCCATTGGTAGCCATTAGGGATGAGCCGAACACCCCCCCTGTTCGGTTCGTACCAGAACATGCGAACAGGAAAAAAGTTCGTTCGAACACATGAACACCGTTAAAGTCTATGGGACACGAACATGAATAATCAAAAGTGCTAATTTTAAAGGATTATATGCAAGTTATTGTCATGAAAAGTGTTTGGGGACCTGGGTCCTGCCCCAGGGGACATGGATCAATGCAAAAAAAACTTTTAAAAACGGGCGTTTTTTCAGGAGCAGTGATTTTAATAATGCTTAAAGTCAAACAATAAAAGTGTAATATCCCTTTAAATTTCGTAGCTGGGGGGTGTCTATAGTATGCCTGTAAAGGGGTGCATGTTTCCCGTGTTTAGAACAGTCTGACAGCAAAATGACATTTCAAAGGAAAAAAGCCATTTAAAACTACTCGCGGCTACTGCATTGCCGGTCCGACAATACACATAGAAGTTCATTGATAAAAACGGCATGGGAATTCCCCACAGGGGAACCCCGAACCAAAATTTAAAAAAAAAATGACGTGGGGGTCCCCCTAAATTCCATACCAGGCCCTTCAGGTCTGGTATGGATTTTAAGGGGAACCCCACGCCAAAAAAAAAAAAACGGCGTGGGGTCCCCCCAAAAATCCATACCAGACCCTTATCCGAACACGCAACCTGGCAGGCCGCAGGAAAAGAGGGGGGGACGAGAGAGCTCCCCCCCTCCTGAACCGTACCAGGCCACATGCCCTCAACATTGGGAGGGTGCTTTGGGGTAACCCCCCAAAACACCTTGTCCCCATGTTGATGAGGACAAGGGCTTCATCCCCACAACCCTGGCCGGTGGTTGTGGGGGTCTGCGGGAGGGGAGGTTAATCGGAATCTGGAAGCCCCCTTTAACAAGGGGACCCCCAGATCCCGCCCCCCCCGTGTGAAATGGTAAGGGGGTAAAGTACCCCTACCATTTCACAAAAAAACTGTCAAAAATGTTAAAAATGACAAGAGACAGTTTTTGACAATTCCTTTATTTAGATGCTTCTTCTTTCTTCTTTCTTCTATCTTCCTTTATCTTCTTCTTCTTCTTCTGGTTCTTCTGGCTCTTCTGGTTCTTCCTCCGGCGTTCTCGTCCAGCATCTCCTCCGCAGCGTCTTCTATCTTCTTCTCCTCGGGCCGCTCCGCACCCATGGCATTGGGGGAGGCTCCCGGTCTTCTCTTCATCTTCTCATCTTCATCTTCTTCTTCATCTTCTTCTCTGCTTCATCTTCTTCTTTTCTTCATTTTCTTCTCCGGGCCGCTCCGCATCCATGCTGGCATGGAGGGAGGCTCCCGCTTTGTGACGGCGTCTCCTCGTCTGATGGTTCTTAAATAATGGGGGGCAGGGCCACCTGGTGACCCCACCCCCCTCTGACGCACGGTGACATGAGGGAGGGACGTGCTGACGTCACCATGTTTGCCCTGTGAGGACGGAAGTGTGTTCGAGTGCCGGCCGGCTCCATTTTCCGCTTTTTTTATCTACATTTAGTGTAAGTGTTACTTTATTCTTAATAAACCGGATTATACAGTATTACACTATTGGCTGTTTTTACTTATATGCACTGCTGAGCTTGGGGTTGAGTGACCAGGACGTGTCCACGCCGTTCCTGTCAGGAGCCTGTGTATGCTCCACTACATCTGCCTACCCTATCTGGATGTCTGGTAAGCAGCGTATCCCCTAGGTTCGCTGCTGCAATTTTATGTGCCGCACTTAGAGGGTTCTTCTTCCATGCTTATATCCCTTGTTCCAACGTTTATTTCTGGGTGATTGGATGCAGCTTTGCCTTTTACCTAGTCTGTCATACAGATTCTGGGTGCTGATATTTTTCATTTTTATTTTTTATTTTTTATATATTTTATATTTTATATTTTTTCTTTACCTATTCACCCCGCACTACATCTTTGCATGATTGCATGACACTCATCTACCATCCTCAGCTGATGTGCTGACATTGGATGATATATGATCACACGTGATTAACTTCTTGTTGAGTGTTGCACTTATTGTTCACGTTTGGAGTGTTTTATATTATCAGTATTACGCTATGTTTTTGCTATATATTTTTGGATAAAAACCTCTGTGGACTGGGCACACGGGACGAGTGCGATTATCCTGATTCATCTGGATCACCTGTTCAAAGGCCCAGGCTGGGTTAAGCCACTTGCCCCTATTTGGCTTACTTCTGTTAAGCGCAATATTTTGGTGTTTTCCAGTTCCACTGTCGTTTCATCATTTATCACTTTGGATGAACTCTCACGTTATTCACTTTTTGATAATTTTACTTTTTCATTTGTTGTGGACATTTAAATGGGACTATACGGATTATATTAAAGATTATGTATTCTTTAATATTTATGTCAATTTAGCGCGTTTTTTGTTTATTATTTTGTCTTTGGTGTGCCACACTTATAACCACAGCTTTACCCCCTTTTTTTCCAAGTGCAGTTTTTTCTTTTTTCTTTTTTTTAATTTTTTTTCTTTTTTCTTTTTATTATGACGGGAGTTCCCTGTGACGTCACGGGGAATGCCACAGGGAAGTCCCGTCATGTCCCGTGTGTCAGAGGAGGGAGGGGTCACCGGGTGGCCCCGCCCCCCATTATTTAAGATCCGTCAGAAGAGGAGACACCGTCACACAGCGGGAGCCTCCCTCCATGCCAGCATGGATGCGGAGCGGCCCGGAGAAGAAGATGAAGAAGAGAAGAAAAGAAGAAGATGAAGAAGATGAAGAAGAGAAGAAGATGAAGAGAAGAGCGGGAGCCTACCCCCATGCCATGGGTGCGGAGCGGCCCGAGGAGAAGAAGATAGAAGACGCTGCGGAGGAAGAACCAGAAGAGCCAGAAGAACCAGAAGAAGAAGAAGAAGAAGATGAAGGAAGATAGAAGAAAGAAGAAGCATTTAAATACAGGAATTGTCAAAAACTGTCTCTTGTCATTTTTAACATTTTTGACAGTTTTTTAGTGAAATGGTAGGGGTACTTACCATTTCACACAGGGGGGGGCAGGATCTGGGGGTCCCCTTGTTAAAGGGGGCTTCCAGATTCTGATAAGCCCCCCGCCCGCAGACCCCCACAACCACCGGCCAGGGTTGTGGGGATGAGGCCCTTGTCCTCATCAACATGGGGACAAGGTGTTTTGGGGGACTACCCCAAAGCACCCTCCCAATGTTGAGGGCATGTGGCCTGGTACGGTTCAGGAGGGGGGGGCCGCTCTCTCATCCCCCCCTCTTTTCCTGCGGCCTGCCAGGTTGCGTGCTCGGATAAGGGTCTGGTATGGATTTTTGGGGGGACCCCACGGCGTTTTTTTTTTTTTTGGCGCGGGGTTCCCCTTAAAATCCATACCAGACCTGAAGGGTCTGGTATGGAATTTAGGGGGACCCCCACATCATTTTTTTTTTTTAATTTTGGCCGGGGTTCCCCTTAATATCCATACCAGACCTGAAGGGCCTGGTATGGAATTTAGGGGGACCCCCACGTCATTTTTTTTTTTTAATTTTGGTTCGGGGTTCCCCTGTGGGGAATTCCCATGCCGTTTTTATCAATGAACGTCTATGTGTATTGTCGGACCGGCAATGCAATAGCCGCGAGTAGTTTTAAATGGCTATTTTCCTTTGAAATGTCATTTTGCTGTCAGACTGTTCTAAACACAGGAAACAAGCACCCCTTTACAGGCATACTATAGACACCCTCCAGCTACGAAATTTAAAGGGATATTACACTTTTATTGTTTAACTTTAAGCATTATTAAAATCACTGCTCCTGAAAAAACGTCCGTTTTTAAAACTTTTTTTGCATTGATCCATGTCCCCTGGGGCAGGACCCAGGTCCCCAAACACTTTTTATGACAATAACTTGCATATAAGCCTTTAAAATTAGCACTTTTGATTTCTCCCATAGACTTTTAAAGGGTGTTCCGCAGCATTCGAATTTGCCGCGAACACCCCAAATTGTTCGCTGCTCGGCGAACTTGCAAACAGCCAATGTTCGAGTCGAACATGAGTTCGACTCGAACTCGAAGCGCATCCCTAGTAGCCATTAGTAAATAATAAACTAGTAATTGAATCATCATTATAAATGTTTATAGTTGTATATATTGAGACTGATATGAAATATGTGAAAATATCAATGTATAAGTATTTCAAAATGTTGTTTGCGTCCCATGATAAAAAAATATAATAAATGAGTAATCAAAGTAAATTAGTATTTTGTTAATACATAAAAAAGGGGGGTGTGCTGATGTGGAAAAAAAATACATAAGTAGTAGTATTCAATAATACTACAAATAAAAAATGTGGTGCACAAAGAATACAAAGTGTGTGTATAAAAACGTGTACTGTGGATGAAATCATAAAGTCACTAAGAAAGTGCATCATGTGATGGGAAGCATGGTGTATATCAACCAAGCGCTGGCAGAACGTGAGAAAGTGACAATAAAGGAATGAAAAACAAAAACAAACACAAAAAGTGAAAAATGAATGTGAAAAATAGGTAAAGAGCCAACCAAATGTGACAGTGTGTGAGTGATGATGTGATGTCCCTAACACGAACAATACATACGTGCCTTAAATCTTATGATAAACAGAACATCTTGTGGTTTGGCCGAATGAATGTCATCAAAATGGACATTCTTCCTAAATTTTTATACATTTTCCAGGCGAACCCTGCCCCCCCTCCACGTAGATTCTTCCAAACGATCGAAAAGGTTATTCGAGATTTCATATGTTGACATAAGAGGCCTAGAATTGGCTTTAATATTTTAGCTTTACCTAAGATCAGAGGGGGTGTTACTCTTCCTGACCTTCTGTTGCACTTTCACGCAGCATCGTTAATCAGAATAGTTGATTGGTACCATGGTTCCTCCACTAAGCTGTTGACGTTATTAGAAGATGACCTGATATCTCCCGACCTCACATCCCTTCCATGGATGCTCCCAATACACAGACCCCCTACTGATCTACTCCCCCTCAAGACTTCTGCTGCGTTGCGAATTTGGGACAGTTACCTTACCAAAGGTTTACTATCATCGAGACCCAGCCCCTTGACCCCACTATTTGGAATCAACTCTTTCCCTCCAACTTGTAGTAAATCTAAATTTCTTTTATGGCAAAAATCAGATGCTCCTCTTTTGAGCCATACACTTTGTGCCAGAAAGCTGACCCCCTTACCTAACATGCTCTCTACCTGCCATAACCCTCCTGGGGCTTGGCTTGAACATACTCAACTGACACACTTTTTGGACAAGCTACCGAACATTGGCGATTTGAGTAGGCCACCTACAGCCTTTGAGTCGTTATTATCCCAGTCTGACAGACCAGAGCACCCACTATCCCAGATATATCAAATGCTGGTTCAGATTTCTTATTCAAATTCACCACCATTCCTTTCAAAATGGGAACGGCAGATGAACTTATCCCCAGACGATATGGAATGGGGCAAAACACTGGCGCTTTCCTTTAAATTATCTATCTCATCTCATGCCCAAGAATGGAATTATCGCATTGTATCTAGGTGGTATCACTGCCCTACTATTCTACTTAAATTTGATCCTAATGTATCAGACATATTCTGGAGATGCTTGCAGGCCCCGGGCACCATGACACACATCTGGGGTACGTGCCCACGAGTTATCCGCTTTGGGATAAGATTCTCCAGCTTCCCTTACTTTCCTTCTCCCCCCTTTTTTTCTTCTTTCTACCCCCCCCCCCCCTTTTTTTTTCTCTTTTTTTCTCTTTTTCTTTTTGTTAGCTATATAAGGTTATGGTGATCTTTCCTGCAGTCCAACCACACTTTCAGGCCATATATGTGGAGCCTTGGTTTTTTCTTTTTTATACACCATTGTTTCTAGTGGACTACTGGTTAACTGGTATACCATTAATATGCTTATTTCTCCATGCCTTAATGACATACACTTTATTCTGCTTATGTGATCCAAGTGCTTTTATTGTTTTTTCAATCATAATGTATGCTTGTAAACCCAGTGGAATTGCGTTACTTTTGACAATGTTTACTCAATATTGTTTAAGAGTATTTGAAACTTAATAAAACTTTATCAGAGCTTTGCTAGACTAGCTAATTATAGGAATATACAAGTTGATACATATTTATAATAAATAGGGGGAATCCATAGCCACCCAATATTTATTTCAGAGTATAAAGTGAGTGTATGGGGGGATAAAATTGTGCAACTTTCAGTGACTTTCAAGCCGTGGCAGTGTGAAAGTGGCCTTATAGTGTGAATAAAGGGTTCTAGTGAGATAATAAATAAGAGGGGAGAAAGTGGACAGCCCTGTCTGGTACCATTTTTGATTTTTATAATGTCAGATAATGTTCCATTGATCTTAATTTTTGCAGTTGGCAGGGAATAAACAGTGGATATCCAGGAGATCATCTTTTTTTGTAATCCCAGATGTTCACATGTTGCAAACATGTAGTCCCACGCCACTCTATCAAAGGCCTTCTCCACATCAGTGGAGAGGAGAAGGCCTTCGATCCTGCTCAGACGTGAACTATGAATCAGGTTAAGTGCTTTAGAGATGTTATGCCTGGCTTTCCTCCCTGGCATAAAGCCTACCTGTTCTGGGCCAATAATTTTCATAAGAAGGGGTCCAAGGCGGTTTGCTAACATTTTTGCTAGAAGCTTTAAATCAATACTGAGGAGAGAGATTGGTCTGTAACTTGCGCATTCTTTGGGGTCTTTATTTGCCTTTGGTGTAACTGTGAATTTTTTGTTACGTGTCCAGATAGTTAAAGTTCGCCAGTAAAGGAGACTTCAAGATATCTACAAATGTCTTATAATATTGAGAAGTCAGGCCGTCTGGACCTGGGCTTTTGCCTGGTTTAAGATCTTTGATGGCTTGGGTAAGTTCATCTTCCTGTAGTGGGAGTTGTAGTTTTTGGATCTCCATTTTACATATTTTTTATGATGATGTACATATTTTTTTAAATCAAAAAAAGGTTTTATTGAACATTCACATATTTTCCAACAATAATCAATTCTCAGGTTACAATTACAGTTACATCATTAATGCCAGTTTGGTTCACATACATATGTACAGTAATTGTTTCAACTAATCTATCAACTGATTGCATTTCTCCAGACATCTAAAGTGCCACTCTCCCTGTTTTCACCATCACAGCCCGCACTTTTTGTATTATACAATCTGTCTTGCTCCCCTTCTTCCTATTTAAAGAGATTGCAGGAGTCTGGACATCACAAGCTCTCTCGGGCTTAATCCCGGTGTGTCTAGCCATTTTGACCAGATACGTTCAAACCTACTTGGGCATCCCCTATGTTGGTATATATATTTTTCCCTTATGAGGGTTTGTCCCATGTGTTCCACCCAGGAGCCACTGGTGGGTGGCAGCGTAGATTTCCACCCCATTAGGATAAGTTTCCTGGCTTGGAGAACGGGACCCTAACCAACTCCTCCGGGATCTCCTCCTCCAGGACTCCCAGCAAACAACACTTAGGATTAGTGGGAACCTTTGTCTGAAATACTCCATTGAGCGTGCCCATCACCTTATTCCAGTACCGATGGAGCTTCGGGCAACGCCATAGGAGGTGAATAAGGTCCCCGTCGTGCTGTCGACAACGAGAACATAAAGGTTCTGCCGCCCTGCCCATCTTGTACAACTTGTTCGGGGTATAATGCACTCTCAGTGCTATGAACAGTTGGGAAACCTTTTGTGCAACATTAAGGGAGCAGGTAGATATGGACTGAAGAGCCTCCTCCCACTGTTCATCTGTGATCTGGCCAAGGTCCCTCTCCCAGGCAGATGCCGCCTTGCATGGATAAGCCCACAAATGTCTTGCTAGCAACATCTGGTAGCATTGGGATATAATTCCTTTAGTTACACTACTAGACTGCAGTACATGAAACACAGGAGTGGGTGACAATATCCACTCACCGGCTTCTCCCTGCGCAGCGACAGCATGTCGCAATTGAAGGTACGAATAAAGCATGTTATCCGGTAAGTTAAATTTGGCTTGTAGTTCTATGAAAGAAAGCAGTTTTCCATTCCTAAATATATGGGAAAGTAGTTTTACCCCATACTTACACCATCTAGACCCTTGTTGTAATTTTCCCAGCTCAGTATAGGAGCAATTGCCCCATATTGGACTGAAATCTGTGAAGCCTTGCACCCCCTGGAGTTGTCTGACCTTATTCCATATTTTCTGTACTAGTGACGAGGTTGGGGTCTTTTTATTGGATTTCGCAAACAGTTGTGCCTCAAGGCCCAAGGGAATGGTCTCGGCTCCAGAGGCAATCAGCATCATCCGCGCCGCTGAACCCCGCGGTTCTGGAGTCATAGAGCCAACCAGCTGTTGCAATTAAGACGCTATGTAGTACAACCAGGGGTTGGGGACCGCCAACCCCCCGTTGTCCTTAGACTGCTGCAACTGTTCTAGCTTAATTCTGGGATTTTTGGTATTCCATAGTAGTCTACGAAAAAGGGTGTTTACTATTCTGAAAATTTTTAGAGGAATTACTACCGGTGTATTGTGCAGGAAGTATAACAACTGGGGCATTAAAATCATTTAAATTAAATTAGCCTTGCCTGCCAGGGACATCTTTAAGTTATTCCATGTGTTTATTTTATCTCGAAAACGTGACAGCATTGGGTATATGTTTAGGGAACAGTAGTCTCCAATCCTGGGCGCTATTTGTATGCCCAGATATTTGAAACTAGTGACCAGAGGGATGGGGCATTGGTCAGGAAGCGCAACCCCATGATCTCCATCCAGCATCATCAGGGCTGACTTGGACCAGTTTATGGTTAACCCGGAATGGTGGCCAAACAATTTTATTATAGACATCGCCTCTGACAATGAATTGCTCGGGTCCCCCAAAAAGAGTAACATGTCGTCTGCGTACAACATTATCTTTTCATGCAGAGTTCCATATTGAAACCCCTGGATCTGGGCACTGTCTCTTATCAAGGCTGCCAGTGGCTCTATAGCGATCGCAAAGAGCAGCGGGGACAGTGGGCAACCTTGCCTCGTCCCCCTACCCAGGGCGAAGGCTTGTGAAACTCTGTCCGTCATTCTAATATTGGCCTGAGGGGATGCATACAGTAATTTGACCCATGCTATAAAGCGTTTCCCAAAACCAAATTTGTCTAATACTGCCCAGAGAAATCTCCAGCTAACGCTGTCAAAGGCCTTGTTGGCGTCAAGGGACAGCAGTGCTCTTTGACCCTCGTTGTCTGCTTGCATTTGCATATTGAGGAACAATCTCCTCAGATTTGTGGCTGTGGACTTTTGTGGCATGAAGCCCGCCTGGTCCTGGTGTATAATGGAGGAGATGACCCCATTGACCCGGAGCGCCAGGACCTTTGCAAGGATCTTTACATCACTCTGGAGTAATGAAATAGGTCTGTAGGAGCCGGGGTCAACCGGATCCTTCCCCTGTTTAAGAAGTAAAATCACATTTGCTCTTGCCATAGACTCAGAGAGCCTGCCTGCATCCAGGCAAGCATTAAAAACTTTTAACAGTTCTGGAAGTATCTGTTCCCCATATTGATTAAATACCTCCATAGGGAGGCCATCCTCACCTGGCGCCTTACATGTGGGAAAAGAGCAGGCCGCCATCTGAAGCTCCTCCAGGGTTATAGGAGCATCCAATTGTTTTTGTGCTGCTGCTGACAATGAAGGTAAATCCATTTTTGACATATATGCGGCTAGATCTGCATCCGAGTAAGCATCCCTCGGCCTATACAGGTCTTCATAGAAGGATGCCAGCTCGGATATAACGACCTCCGGAGAGTTGACCACTGTCCCATTGGCAGCGCGAATAGCTCCAATGGCTGGTGACTGTTGTTGCGATTGTGCAATTTTTGCAAGTAGGCGGCCCGTCTTTTCCCCCTCCTCGTAAAATGCCAACTTCGTGAAGAACCTTTTGCGTTCCGCAGTGGAGGATCTCAGCCGGTCCAAGGAGTCTTGGGCCGACATCCATGCCTCCCTGGTGGAGTCAGTAGGATCAGTTATGTAGGTTAGTTCTAGTTGCTTCACCAAGTCCCCAGCCTGTTCTAACAGGACCGAGGAGTTGTGTTTAACCTGTTGTATTTCCTGAATAAAAATCCCTCTCAAATGTGCCTTGAAGGTCTCCCATTTCAAATGAACAACAGTTAAATGTCGATGCGTTTTAAAAAAAGCCTGGATCTGAGATGCTATTCCCTCCTGTGAAACAAAAAGTTTTAACCAGAAAGCATTTAACTTCCACGGAGCTCTAGGTAAGTTGCTGGGGGGTCTGGTGGTTAACCATAAAACCAGTGGAGAGTGGTCTGACACTCCCCGTGGAAAATATTCCACTTTAGATATGCTACCCACCAGGTTTGGAGTGCCTATGCATAAATCAATACGGGATAATGATCCATGGGTCTTAGAGAAACAGGAAAATTGCTTGGATTACGATTGCGCCACATATCGATCCATCCTACCTCTGCAAGTAGACGGCTGAGAGCAGTGCCCCGTCCACCCCCAGGGGGCTGTACAGGTGGATGTCTGTCTAGTTTAGGGTCTAGATAACAATTAAAGTCACCCATTATTAGTACCGGTATGTCCGGTTTGTTAGCTAAGTAAGAGATTAACAACTGCAATACCTCTCTGGAGAATGGAGTGGGCACATATACAAAGGCTAATATCAATGTAATTGTATACAATTTACAGTGCAGAAACACAAATCTACCAGATATATCTATCAAGGAGTCCAGCTCCTGGTACACTAGGGCTTTGTGTATCAGTACACTCACTCCGTGCGAAAAAGCGGAGTAAGTGGAATGATAGGCTTTTCCCACCCAGGCATATTGTAGGAAGCCAACCGTGTCATCCCGCAGGTGAGTTTCCTGCAGGCCAATTATGGCCGGATGGAACTTCCGCAGACCAGATGAGATCATGGATCTTTTCAATGGATCGTTCACTCCCCGAACGTTTCAGGACACTATGGGTGTATCAGACATTGCATAAATCTAATCCATTTCTTATAAGTGTAACTAGGTCCTGCATTGTTGTGCAACGTAGCCAGGGATCTCCAGTCCGCAATCCATGCGCAAATTGAAGTGGCCAACCGGCCACTTGGATCACAGGGTATGGTGATGATGCAGTTCAAACTGTGGAGAAGCAATAGGATGTCGTGAAGGAGTTGTGTGTTCATTTGCAGTATAAGATGAACCAAGTAATAGGTCCAGAAGTAAAATGGAACCTGTGAAACAACCCCCGCTGACTGTGCCGCGCGAAGGGGTATCAAATATTGTGGGGCTCTATAGGCCCTAACCATGCCAACAGGGCACAAAAACTCAAGCCATATTAACAGTGGCAACATGGTAAGTTCAGGTGTGGAGCCCAATCGCCATCCACCTAAATGGTTATTCAACAATTTCATAAAGCTCATAAAATTGAGATTCCCTCGCTGGTACTTGGTGATAAGGAAAGGTCCTCTATAAAAGGAGTGTTAACGACAGTGGAATGTGGGCGCCCTTTATGCTTGCAACAAGCGGATTAAGTGAAGTCATCCTTCCTCATTTTCGCGTCTGCGGCGACTCAGGTCTTGTTCGTTCCGGTCCAGCCATCCTGCAGCATCTTGCGCGTTTTCAAAGAAATGATTCTGATCTCCGGCTGTAATACGTAACTTGGCAGGAAATAGCACCGCATACTTAAGCTGTAGTCGTTGCAGCCGTTTTTAAAATCTGCAAATTTGGATCTTCTGCGCTGCACTTCAGCTGAGAAGTCAGGATAAAAGGAGATTTTGGTCCCATTAAACTGCACAGCCCCCTTTTCTCTGGCAAGCCGTAGCACGACTTCATGGTCACGATAATTAAGGAGCCTGGCCAGCATCGCTCTAGGGGGGTTTCCGGGTGGGAGAGGTCTTGGCGGCACACAATGTGCCCATTTAACCGCATACAGGGGAGAGAAGGCCTCTTTTCCGAATATTTCCTGTAACCACTCTTCAACGAACACCGTGGGGTCCCTGCCCTCCACCTTCTCTGGGAGCCCCACTATGCGAACGTTATTACGTCTCAGGCGGTTCTCAATGTCATCTGTCTTTTCAAAGGCCTAGTGTGCATGTTGTGCAGCCCCCCTCACATCTCTGTTCAAATGAGGCATCTGATCTTCTATGTCACTTACTCTCCCCTCCACTGCCGTGGTTGTCTCCCTGATTTTTTGAATGTCCTGGCGGAGGAGAGAGACAGTCTCCTTCAGCCCCCCAAATTTTTCTTTGAGATCATCCACTGAGGCAGTGCATCTGTGGACTGCATGTAAAATTTCACTGAGCGTAGGTTGGGGGCTGTCTTCCACTTGCAAATCAAACAGGCCTGGCATGGGATCTGGGACAGATTCCATAATGTCAGTGTCTTCCGGCCTGTCTGTGTCCCCCCTGCCTGCCTGCTCCATGGACACTGCTGGGATCTGTGTACTGGTCTGTGTGGAGTCTGCAGAGCCTGCCAGTTTCTGCGCGTAGTACAGCATATCCCTGGACTGGTCTTTGGTCTTAGGGGGGTTCTGTAACTCACCCCCCTGCTCAGTCTTCTTGTCCTGGCCTCGTGGCGTTCTCTGCGGCTGAGATGTCCAGGCGCCATCTTGGAAGTCCGGAGCGGCCGAGGCCGCGGATTCACCGCGATTCCCTCGGGTCATCATGCCCAAAACTGCAGCTGTATCTGTGTCCTGGGGTGTCAGGGAGGTTGTAGGCACCAGGTATTGCGGTTTTAGGGCGCCGGGAAATGCGAGGAGAGGATCGTTCAGAGGATCAACAGCGGGAGCTCCGGTGAACAGGTCTGTTCACATGCCGCGCTAGGCCACGCCCCCCGATGATCTACATATTAGTGTATAATTGTTATGTGTATTTTGGCACCTAATATGTGTCAGGGGCTATATCTGAATTATCATGTGTTTTTTTTTTTGTTATTGGCATATTAACGTGCCATTGTTTTTAAAAACCACAAGATGGCGCTATACCTGACTGTGTTTAACTACTTCAGCCCCGGAAGGTTTTACCCCCTTCATGACCTGAGCACTTTTTGCAATTTGACACTTTAACTGATAATTGCGTGGTCATGCAACGCTGTACCCTAACGATATTTGCATCCTTTTTTTTCTTACAAATAGATCTTTCTTTTGGTGGTATTTGATCACCAATGGGATTTTTATTTTTTTCGATATAAACCAAAAAAGACAGAAAATTTGGAAAAAAAATAATATTTTCTACTTTTTATTATAAAAACTATCCAAAAAACTCAATTTTCCATACATTTAGGCCAAAATTTATTCAGCCAGATGTCTTTGGTAAAAAAATGTCAATAAGCGCAAAGGTTATAGCTTCTACAAACTATGGTATATTTACTCGAATTTTCGCAGCTTTTACTTTCTGACTACTTATGTCATTTCTTGAGGTGCTAAAATGGCAGGCCAGTACAAAACCCCTCCAGATGACCCCAAGGAATTTGCTGAGAGGCATGTTGAGCCCATTGAATATTTTATTTTTTGGTCACAAGTAGGGATGAGCTTCGTGTTCGAGTCGAACCCATGTTCGACTCGAACATCGGCTGTTCGATCGTTCGCCGAATTGCGAACGTTATGGGCCGTTCGCGCTAAATTCGTGTGGCGCGTCACGGCCTATAATTCACTGCGGCATCGCAGTGCATTGCTGGCTGATGATTGGCCAAGCATGCACTATGACCCGCATGCTTGGCCAATCACAGCGCCGTCAGTAGAGAGAGCTGTAATTGGCCAAAGCCAGGGTGGCTTTGGCCAATTATGGCTCAGGGGATTTAGTACACACCCCACACTATATAAGGCCGCCTGCACGGCGGCCCTGTGTAGTGTGTGTTCCGGTGTGCTGAGAGATAGAGAGAGAGAGAGACAGTGTCATTTGATTTGAGTTAGATAGATTAGGCAGAACAGTCAGTCAGTTAGCTGCACTTACAGTGTATTGTGTATATATATATGCATCCCAGGTGTTGCATATATATATATATATACACTGTATTCAGTTTAGCTAGATCCGTTCCTGTTATCTTCTATCTAGACTATTTACATTTAATGCAGTGCGTCCTGCTCACAGTGTTCAGCTAGATCCGTTCCTGCTATTTACATTTAGTGCAGTGCGTCCTGCTCACAGTGTTCAGCTAGATCCGTTCCTGCTATTTACATTTAGTGCAGTGCGTCCTGCTCACAGTGTTCAGCTAGAGCCGTTCCTGCTATTTACATTTAGTGCAGTGCGTCCTGCTCACAGTGTTCAGCTAGATCCGTTCCTGTTATCTTCTAGACTATTTACATTTAGTGCAGTGCGTCCTGCTCACAGTGTTCAGCTAGATCCGTTCCTGCTATTTACATTTAGTGCAGTGCGTCCTGCTCACAGTGTTCAGCTAGATCCGTTCCTGTTATCTTCTAGACTATTTACATTTAGTGCAGTGCGTCCTGCTCACAGTGTTCAGCTAGATCCGTTCCTGTTATCTTCTAGACTATTTACATTTAGTGCAGTGCGTCCTGCTCACAGTGTTCAGCTAGATCCGTTCCTGCAATTTACATTTAGTGCAGTGCGTCCTGCTCACAGTGTTCAGCTAGATCCGTTCCTGCTATTTACATTTAGTGCAGTGCGTCCTGCTCACAGTGTTCAGCTAGATCCGTTCCTGCTATTTACATTTAGTGCAGTGCGTCCTGCTCACAGTGTTCAGCTAGATCCGTTCCTGTTATCTTCTAGACTATTTACATTTAGTGCAGTGCGTCCTGCTCACAGTGTTCAGCTAGATCCGTTCCTGTTATCTTCTAGACTATTTACATTTAGTGCAGTGCGTCCTGCTCACAGTGTTCAGCTAGATCCGTTCCTGTTATCTTCTAGACTATTTACATTTAGTGCAGTGCGTCCTGCTCACAGCGTTCAGCTAGATCCGTTCCTGTTAAATTCCTACTGACAGGCAGGCTTGTCTGGTTACAGTATATAAAGCTACCTGAAGAAAATTACAGGTGTTCTATTTGATCCTATTAGTACCACGGTCAGGCAGCTAGACTATTTACATTTAGTACAGTGCGTCCTGCTCACAGTGTTCAGCTAGATCCGTTCCTGTTATCTTCCTACTGACAGGCAGGCTTGTCTGGTTACAGTATATAAAGCTACCTGAAGAAAATTACAGGTGTTCTATTTGATCCTATTAGTACCACGGTCAGGCAGCTAGACTATTTACATTTAGTACAGTGCGTCCTGCTCACAGTGTACAGCTAGATCCGTTCCTGTTATCTTCTAGACTATTTACATTTAGTGCAGTGCGTCCTGCTCACAGTGTACAGCTAGATCCGTTCCTGTTATCTTCCTACTGACAGGCAGGCTTGTCTGGTTACAGTATATAAAGCTACCTGAAGAAAATTACAGGTGTTCTATTTGATCCTATTAGTACCACGGTCAGGCAGCTAGACTATTTACATTTAGTACAGTGCGTCCTGCTCACAGTGTTCAGCTAGATCCGTTCCTGTTATCTTCCTACTGACAGGCAGGCTTGTCTGGTTACAGTATATAAAGCTACTTGAAAAAAATTACAGGTGTTCTATCCCAGCTTAGTGCAGCTACAGGCCATTAGTATGTCTGGAAGGCCAAGAAGGAGAGGCAGACAGTCACAAGCCAATAAGAGAGGGCAAGCAGGCTCTGTGTCTAGTGCTGGTCGTGGAGACGGTGCATCCTCATCAGCACGTGGCCATGGGACACGCTTGGCCTTTTTTTCGGCAGCTGGCCGTGTTGAGCCGCAACATGCGGAAGACTTGGTCGAGTGGATGACCAAGCCGTCCTCATCCTCCTCATCCTCTCTCACCCATGCCCAGGGTGCTTTGTCTGGCAAAGCAGCGGCCTCTTCCCTCAGCTCAATGTCATCAGTGACTCCTTCCCTAGCTCCACCATGTCCTCATGAGGATTCCCTCGAACTGTTTGACCACAGTGTTGGGTACATGCTCCAGGAGGATGCCCAGCGTTTGGAAGGCTCTGATGACGATACTGAGCTCGATGAAGGCAGTAACATGAGCACGGACAGAGGGGGTGCCCAAGAAGGACAGCAATCTGGCAGTCATGCTCCCCCTGCTGCAGCATACTGCCAGGTTTGCTCCAGTGATGAGGAGGGAGGGGATGATGAGGTCACTGACTCAACGTGGGTGCCTGATAGGAGAGAGGAGGAGGAGGAGGAGGAGGAGGAGGAGGCGGCGGCACATCACCAACGAGGCAGGATGCCCTCCAGGGGCCAGCCTAAGGGCAGCACATTGACTGCATCACACCCCAAAGCTCCACATGTGCAGGGCGCTGCAGTCTCTGCACGTTATTCAAAAAGTTCTTTGGTGTGGGCCTTTTTTGAGACGAGTGCATCAGATCGCACCGCTGCTATTTGCAACATATGTCTCAAGCGTATCTCGCGTGGCCAAAACATCTCCCGCTTGGGTACCACATGCTTGACCAGACATATGTTGACCTGCCATGCAGTTCGTTGGCAAGCGTATCTAAAAGACCCACACCAAAGAACAAAGAGGATCTCTCCTTGCTCCTCATCAGCTGAGATTTCCAACCCCACTAGACCTTCAGTCCTCTCTGAGACCTGCAGTGAGAGGAATGAAGGTGTAGAATTAGGTGTGTCACAGCCAAGTACTTGTGGGCAATCTGCTTTTGGTACACCGACGTCAGATTGTACCAGGCAAATTTCCCTGCCCCAGCTGCTGCACCGCCGAAAGAAGTTTGCTCCCAGCCATCCACATGCCCAGCGGTTGAATGCTAACTTGGCAAAATTGCTAGCACTTCAACTGCTGCCTTTTCAGTTGGTAGACTCTGCCCCCTTCCGTGAGTTTGTGGAATGTGCGGTTCCTCAGTGGCAGGTACCCAAACGCCACTTTTTCTCACGGAAGGCGATTCCGGCTCTCTACCGGCATGTGGAAGGCAATGTCCATGCCTCGCTGGACAGGGCGGTCAGCGGTAAGGTGCATATTACCGCTGACTCATGGTCCAGCAGGCATGGACAGGGACGTTACCTAAGTTTCACGGCGCATTGGGTGACTCTGCTGGCAGCTGGGAAGGATGCAGGACAAGGTGCAGTAGTGTTGGAGGTTGTTCCGCCACCACGCCTCCAAAATGCTGATTGTGACACACCTCTCTCCTCCACCCCCTCCTCTTCTTCTTCCTCCATGGCCTCTTCCTCGGAACCAGCGGTGCTCCGTAGGCGTTCAAGGGGCTACGCAAGTACGCAGGCCAAAAGATGCCATGCGGTGCTTGAGCTGGTGTGCTTGGGGGACAGGAGCCACACTGGGGCAGAGGTTCTGTCAGCTCTGCAGGGGCAGGTTCAGAGGTGGTTGACGCCACGCCAACTTAAGGCAGGAATGGTGGTTTGCGACAATGGCACCAACCTCCTCTCTGCCCTCCGACAGGGACAAATGACCCATGTGCCCTGTTTGGCTCACGTCCTTAACTTGGTGGTGCAGCGGTTCTTGGGCAGGTACCCGGGCTTACAGGATGTCCTGAGGCAGGCCAGGAAAGTCTGTGTGCATTTCCGCCGGTCATATAATGCCAGTGCTCGGCTGACGGACCTCCAAAAGGAGTTTAACCTGCCCAAGAACCGCCTAATCTGTGACATGCCCACCAGGTGGAACTCAACGTTGGCCATGCTGCAGCGGCTGCACACGCAGCAGAGGGCCATCAATGAGTACCTGTGCGACTATGGCACCAGGACAGGGTCAGGGGAGCTTGGTTTTTTTTCCCCACGCCAGTGGGCCATGATCAGGGATGCATGCACTGTCCTGTCACCATTCGAGGAGGCCACGAGGATGGTGAGCAGTGACAGTGCATGCATCAGTGACACTGTCCCCCTTGTCCACCTGTTGGAGCACACGCTGCGTGGAATAATGGACAGGGCACTTGAGGCAGAACAGAGGCAGGAAGAGGAGGACTTCCTTAGCTCTCAAGGCCCCCTTTATCCAGACAGTGTTCCTGCGTGCCCGCCGATCACACAGGAAGAGGACGAGGAGGAAGAGGAGGAGGAGGAAGATTGTGTCAGTATGGAGGTGGAGCCTGGCACTCAGCATCAGCAGCAGTCTTTAAGGGATCAGTCCCAAGAAACACATGGACTTGTACGTGGCTGGGAGGAGGTGGCTGCGGACCATGTCGTTCTTAGTGACCCAGAGGACTCCGGACCGAATGCCTCAGCAAACCTACGCTGCATGGCCTCCCTGATCCTGCAAAGCCTGCGTAAGGATCCTCGTATTCGTGGTATCAAGGAGAAGGACCAATACTGGCTGGCAACCCTCCTTGATCCACGTTACAAGGGTAAGGTTGCGGACCTTATCTTGCCATCGCAGAGGGAGCAGAGGATGAAACATCTTCGGGAGGCCTTGCAGAAAGGTCTGTGCAACGCGTTCCCAGAGACTGGGAGGTTACAAACTCCTGTTTCTGGACAACGTGTTGCTGAGGCTTCGGTCAGTCAAAGAAGGAGCGGTGGAGAAGGTGGCCGTCTGACCGATGCGTTCAGACAATTTTTTGGTCCGCAGCCCCAAGGTATGATCGGTTCCAGCAACCATCGCCAGCGTCTGTTTTACATGGTGCAGGAATACCTAGGGGCAAGATCAGACTTGGACACCTTTCCCACCGAAAATCCTCTGGGTTACTGGGTCTTGAGGATGGATCACTGGCCAGAGCTTGCACAGTATGCAATTGAGCTACTGGCCTGTCCTGCATCCAGCGTTCTTTCGGAACGCACATTCAGTGCTGCTGGAGGCGTGGTAACCGATCACAGGGTGCGTCTGTCCACCGACTCGGTCGATCGGCTGACCTTCATAAAAATGAATGAGTCTTGGATCACCACCAGCTACCAAGCACCTGATGCTGATGTAACCGAATAATTTTTTTTGAAATCTCAGATCCCTTCAAAGACTGCCTATGCTGATGCTGAGTGACTATCCCTGAGTAATTATCCTCTTCCTCCTCAATCATCACGCTGATAGCTTGTAAGAACATTTTTGGTTCTGGGCGCCACCACCAGTGCCTAAGGCACAATTTTTCAGCCCCTGTTTAACAGGGGCGTGTAATTACAATTTTTGATGTAATACTTTGCAGCAGGGCTCGTTCCTGCATTCCAACTAGAGTGTCTGTGAGGGGTTGCAGTGTTGTGGCACCAGCACCAGTGCCTAGGGCCCAATTTTTCTGCCCCTGTCTAACAGGGGCGTGTAATTACAATTTTTGATGCAATACTTTGCAGCAGGGCTCGTTCCTGCGTTCCAACTAGAGTGTCTGTGAGGGGTTGCAGTGTTGTGGCACCAGCACCAGTGCCTAAGGCCCAATTTTTCTGCCCCTGTCTAACAGGGGCGTGTAATTACAATTTTTGATGCAATACTTTGCAGCAGGGCTCGTTCCTGCATTCCAACTAGAGTGTCTGTGAGGGGTTGCAGTGTTGTGGCACCAGCACCAGTGCCTAAGGCATAATTTTTCTGCCCCTGTCTAACAGGGGCGTGTAATTACAATTTTTGATGCAATACTTTGCAGCAGGGCTCGTTCCTGCGTTCCAACTAGAGTGTCTGTGAGGGGTTGCAGTGTTGTGGCACCAGCACCAGTGCCTAAGGCCCAATTTTTCTGCCCCTGTCTAACAGGGGCGTGTAATTACAATTTTTGATGCAATACTTTGCAGCAGGGCTCGTTCCTGCGTTCCAACTAGAGTGTCTGTGAGGGGTTGCAGTGTTGTGGCACCAGCACCAGTGCCTAAGGCCCAATTTTTCTGCCCCTGTCTAACAGGGGCGTGTAATTACAATTTTTGAAGCAATAATTTGCAGCAGGGCTCGTTCCTGCGTTCCAACTAGAGTGTCTGTGAGGGGTTGCAGTGTTGTGGCACCAGCACCAGTGCCTAAGGCCTAATTTTTCAGCTCCTGTTCAACAGGGGCATGTAATTACAATTCTTGATCTAATATTTCACAGCAGGGCCCTGTGAGGGCTTACAGTGTTGTGGCCACAGCAACACCTAAGGCCCAAATTTCTGCTGAGTATATAGGGCAGGACCCTACTTTCAAACATCTAACTTACAAACGACTCCTACTTGCAAACGGAAGGAGACAACAGGAAGTGAGATGAAATCTACCCCTAGGAAGGGAAATTCTCTCCTGTAAGAGTTAATATGGGAAAACAATTTCTCCTTTCCACTGATGCTTTCCAATCCTTGTTCCACAAAAAAACCCAAATTTTCAAAAAACATTTTTCATTGGGACAAAAAAGTGAGGTGAAATCTTCTGAAGAGGAGGAAAGACAGCAAAACAAATGTCACAGGGGTGATAACCCTTCCCTATGTTTTCCAAAAAGCTTAGAAAAGATTTTTTGGCTGGAGCTAAACACGTTAAAAATGTTCAAAATTACAAACAGATTCTACTTAACAACAAACCAACAGTCCCTGTCTTGTTTGCACCGCCTGTATACTGCTGTTCAGAGTATATAGGGCCTGGTGGCCCCACACCTTTCCTTATTTTAATTTGGGTGCGGGGTTCCCCTTAATATCCATACAAGACCCAAAGGGCCTGGTAATGGACTGGGGGGTACCCATGCCGTTTGTCTCACTGATTTTCATCCATATTGCCATGACCCGACATGACATTAAACCCGCAAGCAGTTTTAAATGAGATTTTTTCCTTTAAAAATGACATTTGGTGCAGGGACTGTTCTAAACATGGGAAACACGCGTCACTTTACAGGCATACTATAGACACCCCCCAGGTACGATATTTAAAGGAATATTTCACTTTTTTTTTTTTACTTTAAGCATCATTAAAATCACTGCTCCCGAAAAAACGGCCGTTTTTAAAAGTTTTTTTTGCATTGATACATGTCCCCTGGGGTAGGACCCGGGTCCCCAAACCCTTTTTAGGACAATACCATGCAAATTAGCCTTTAAAATGAGCACTTTTGATTTCGAACGTTCGAGTCCCATAGACGTCAATGGGGTTCTAACGTTCGTGCGAACTTTCGGTCCATTCGCGGGTTCTGGTGCGAACCGAACCGGGGGGTGTTCGGCTCATCCCTAGTCACAAGTGAAAAATGACAACAAAAAAAATGTTTACACAAAGCTGTCACTGAAATTATATATTGCTCACACATGGCATGGGTATATGTGAAATGGCACCCCAAAATACATTCTGCTGCTTCTCCTGAGTACGGGGATACCACATGTGTGAGACTTTTTGGGAGCCTAGCCGCGTAGAGTGCCGAAAACCAATCACCGCCTTCGGGATTTCAAAGGGCGTAAATTGCTAATTTCACTTTCTCACTATCTATCACAGTTTTGGAGGCCCAGAAATGCCAATATAGGACCAACCCCCCCCATGACTTTTTGGAAAGTAGACACCACAAGCTATTTGATGAGAGGCATGTCAAGTCCATGGAATATTTTATATTTTATTATTATTATTATTCAGGATTTATATAGCGCCAACAGTTTACGCAGCGCTTTATAATATAAAAGGGAGACAATACAGTTATAATACAATAAAATACAAGAGGATTAAGAGGGCCCTGCTCAGAAGAGCTTACAATCTAATAGGGTGGGGCAGGTGATACAAAAAGTTGTAACTGTGGGGAATGAGCTGATGGAAGTGGTAGGAGATTAGTTGTGATAGGCTTTCCTGAAGAGATGAGTTTTCAGGGATTGCCTGAAGGTAGCAAGAGTAGGGGATAGCCTGATAGATGGAGGTAGCGAGTTCCAGAGGATGGGAGAGGCTCTGGAGAAATCCTGGAGACGAGCATGGGAGGAGGAGATTTGAGAGCTTGAAAGCAGGAGGTCTTGAGAAGAGCGGAGAGGTCGATTTGGGTGATATTATTTTGACACAAGTTTCAGGAAAATTACCAAAATTATTATTTTTTTTTTACACAAAGTTGTCACTGAAATGATATATTGCTCAAACATGCCATTGGTATATGTGAAATTACACCCCAAAATATATTCTGCTGCTTTTCCTGAGTACAGGGATACCATATGTGTGAGACTTTTTAGCAGTCTAACCACAAACAGGACCCCGAAAACCAATCACCGCCTTCAGGCTTTCTAAGGGCGTAAACTACTCATTTCACTTCCTCACTATCCTATCACAGTTTCGGTGGCCATGAAATGCCAAGATAGCACAACCCCCCCCCCCCCCCCAAATTACCCCTTTTTGGAAAGTAGACACAACAAGCTATTTGCTGGGAGGCATGTTGAGTCCATGGAATATTTTATGTTTTGCCACAAGTTTCAGGAAAATTATATGTTTTTTTTGTTTTTTTTACACAAAGTTGTCATTTAAATTATATATTTCTGAAACATGCCATGGACATATGTGAAATTACACCCCAAAATACATTCTGCTGCTTCTCCTGAGTACAGGGATACCTCATGCGTGAGATTTTTTGGCAATCTAGCCGCGTACAGGATCCCGAAAACCAATCACCGCATTCAGGCTTTCTAAGGATTTAAATTGCTCATTTCACTTCCTCGCTACCTATCACGGTTTCAGATGCCATGAAATGCCAAGATAGCACAACCCCCCCCCCCCCAAATGACCCCTTTTCAGAACGTAGACACCCAAGGTGTTTGCTAAAAGACATGATGAATATTTTACCTCTCTAAAAAAAAAAAAGAAAAGGAAATTTTTTTTTTTCTTTTCTTTTTTCAAATTTCAAAACTTTGAGACAAAAAACGAGATCTGCAACATACTCAACATGCCTCTCAGCAAATAACTTGGGGTGTCTACTTTCTGAAAAGGGGTCATTTGTTTTGTTTTTTGCTATCTTGGCATTTCATGGCCTCCGAAACTGTGATAGGTAGTGAGGAAGTGAAATGAGCAATTTACACTCTTATGCCTCGTACACACGAGCTGACTTTTCGACGGACTAGGTCGACAGTCTTTCCGACAGACTTTGCAGCGTAGGTCCCTCGGACTTTCAAACGAACGGACTTGGACACACACAATCCCACCAAAGTCCGACAGATTCGTACGTGATGACGTATGACTGGACTAAAATAAGGAAGTTGATAGCATAGCCAGTAGCCAATAGCTGCCCTAGCGTCGGTTTTAGTCCGTTGGACTAGCATACAGACGAGCGTATTTTTCGACCTGACTCGAGTCCGTCGGAAAGATTTGAAACATGTTTTATTTCTAGGTCAGTCGGACTTTTGGGAAAAAAAAGTCCACTGGAGCCCACACACGATCGAATTGTCCGACAGAGTCCGGTCCGCCGGACCAAGTCTGCCGGAAAGTCCGCTCGTGTGTAAGCGGCATTAGAAAGCCTGAAGGCGCTGATTTGTTTTCGGGCTCCTGTACACGGTTAGACTGCCAAAAAGTCTTACACATGTGGTATCCCCATATTCAGGAGAAGCAGCTGAAAGTATTTTAGGGTGTAATTTCACATATACCCATGGCATTTTTAAGCAATATATCATTTAAGTGACAACCTTGAAAAACAAAAAAAACAAATGTAATTTTCCTGAAAATCTACTTTTCAAAAAGGGGTCAATAAGCGTATATTGATTGGTTTGCGCAAAAGTTATAGCGTCTACAAAATAGGGAATAGATTTATGGCATTTTTATTATTATTATTTTTTTTTTTACTAGTAATGGCAGTAATCAGCGATTTTTAGCGGGACTGCTACATTGGGGCCAGTGACATTATTACAGTGATTAGAGCAAAACATTTCCACTGATCACTGTATAAATGACACTGGCAGGGAAGGGGTTAACACTAGGGGGCGATCAAGGGGTTAAGTGTGTCCTAGGGAGGTGTTTCTAACTGTGGGGGGAGTGGACTGACTGGGAGTAAAGAGAGATCGCTATTCCTGATTACTAGGAACAGACGATCACACTGTACTCCCCTGTCAGAAATGGGGATCTGCTTTGTTTACATTGGCAGATCCCCGTTCTTCCTCTCTGAGGAGCGATCACGGGTGGCCAGCAGACATCGTGGCTGCCCGACCCACGCATCAGCTTCCCCGCTGTGCAGCGGGCCTGTGCGGCCACAGTATCTTGTGCACGAAACGTTTTGCACAATAGGGCCGCCTTTCCGCAGTATATATGCGGTGGGCGATCCTTAAGTGGTTAATTATTTATTTTGCTGCTGCCTCTGACTACACTGATCTCTGGCTTCCTGATTTACTGGCTTGTTCTGACTACCCGGTTTGGCTACTGTACCCTGGCTAGGAAGTCGGGCCAAGGGCATGGCTATGGCGGCCGGCCGCTGTTGCATTCTGGTAGTTGTAGTCCGCGCTCAAGCGCAGAGGAAACTACAACTCCCGGAGACCGGAGTCTTGGAGGCAGGACGGCAGGGGAGTTGGGACGCATGACTGACTCGGGCTGCGGGGCTGGGTGCTGGCAGAGACTTTACCCCGGGACCAGGAGCATTACCCGCCTAGGAGGCCGTGACGTGCAAAGACCTGCTGAGCTGAGCTGCCAGGTGAGAAACTCTGACAAACCCAGCTGACCCCCACATCCCATCTCCCCCGCATACACCCCATTTGCCCTGCCCTAGTGATCAGGCTGCATTGATGGGCACTGGTGAGGCTGCATTGATGGGCACTAAACAGGCTGCATTGATGGGCACTGGTGAGGCTGCATTGATGGTCACAGGTGAGGCTGCATTGATGGACTCTGATGAGGGAACTGTATTGCAAACTGATGGCGAAAACTCTCCAACCCCCTCTGGAGGTAACTCTCCTAGCTATAATTCCGGGACCTCTAAAATCAATTAAGAAAGATGTGCTACACCATTTTCTGGCCGCGGCACGGACAGTGATTCCCCAACACTGGAAGTCGACTGACAAGTCTTCCCTGGGTGATTGGGCTGTCGAAGTGGATCGCATTAGAGACCTGGAATGTTTGTTGGCTCAGGAAAATTATAAAGAGGATCAGTTTTCCGTTATGTGGACCTCATGGTCCATGTTCCAATATTCCACAGAATTTGTCCCATGGGCGGAGGGCGAACAATTTGCCACCACATCCTAGCCTAGATGGAGTGCCCTTTCTTCTTTCTTCCTAACCTGACACTATTCTCTCTTTACCCTATAACCTTGCTTGGATATGCTTTACTCAAATGCATCTGCTTTTAGTACAGTAGATGAGTAATATTTTCCCTTTTTATGTAACCACATGATCCATAAGGCATATAATTTGTGAGAGTGTTGATCTCGCTATAGGTATCACTTTGTTCTAACAAGCAATAATATGATCCGGTACTGTACGTAATAATGTGGCCTTCCTGCAACACGCATCCCTATGTTTATTATTTTCGCCTTGATGTGCCTCAAGATGGTAAAGCTATTGAAAACGGTCACCAAGTGCTCATTGGACATACCGTTTCTATGTTTTTCTGTTTGATAATGTATCTATGTGTTATGTTGTTTGTTAACCAACCTTGGCTACTCAATAAAATAAGATTGAACTAAAAGAAAGCCATAAGAAGTTTGTTTGCAGTTTGCGAGAAGCCGTGGGGAGGACACAGCAAACATGTGGAAGAAGGTGCTCTGGTCAGAGGAGACCAAAATGGAACTTTTTGGCCTAAAAGCAAAGCGCTATGTGTGGTGGAAAACTAACACTGCACATCACCCTGAGCACACCATCCCCACTGTGAAAAAAGGTGGTGGCAGTATCATGTTGTGGGGATGCTTTTCTTCAGCAGGGACAGAGAAGCTGATCAGAGTTGATGGGAAGATGGATGGAGCCAAATACAGGGCAATCTTAGAAGAAAACCTGTTAGAGCTTGCAAAAGACTTGAGACTGGGGTGGAGGTTCACCTTCCAGCAGGACAACGACCATACACATACAGCCAGAGCTACAATGGAATGGTTAAGATCATAGCATATTCATGTGTTAGAATGGCCCAGTCAAAGTCTGGAGCCAAATATAATTAGGAGACTGAAAAATTGCTGTTCACAGACGCTCTCCATTCAATCTAACAGAGTTTAAGCTATTTTGCAAAGAAGAATTGGCAAAAATGTCACTCTCTAGATGTGCAAAGTTGGTAGAGACATCCCCAAAAAGACTTGCAGCTGTAATTTCAATGAAAGGTGGTTCTACAAAGTATTGACTCAGGGGGGCTGAATACAAATGCACGCCACACTTTTCACATATTTATTTGTAAAAAATGTTGAAAACCATTTATTGTTTTCCTTCCACTTCACAATTATGTGCCACTTTGTGTTGGTTTATCACATAAAATCCCAATAAAATACATTTACGTTTTTGGTTGTAACATGACAAAATGTGGAAAATGTCAAGGGGTATGAATACTTTTTCAAGGCACTGTATATTCATTAAAAGGTCATTTATACATTTTTCTGTTTCAATAGTTGTAGTTATTGAAAATACCACTAGATGTCAGCATATATCTGCTAAACATTGCATGACAGTAAAATCACAGCTTACTATAGTCAATGCTCTGCATCTTCTGCAAGTTCCCTTGGTGTGGAAAGTTTACTACTGGTGGTTCCTTTTTTCTGTAGGTAGAACTCTGCAGGGCTTGCACTTTCTGTGTAGAACAGTCACAGGGGAGAATATACATTCTTTAGTGCCAGCTGCCAGTTGCAGATAAGTGAGGGGAAAGGAGCTTTCCATGAGAAGCTTGCCCCCGCCCCAAATCAACTGAGCTCCTGGGTGTGGTTAGGTTAACCATAATCCAATCAGGTATTCAATTTCCTCCAACCCTTGAGCTGCAAACCAACAATCCTATGCAAACACTGACTTTAATGTAGAAGTAAACCCTGTTTATGAACTTGTAACTACAGGTAAGTCTATAATAAGGCTTACCTGTGGGTACAGTGAATATCTCCTAACCCTGCACAATTTAGGAGATATATTTTCGTTGCATGCAGCTGGTGACCTCACCGGCGCATGCGCTCCTTCGGAGCTCTGTGCTGTGGTTTGTGACTCGCGCAAGCATGTGCGGGAGTGATGTCATTTCGACGTGGCCAATCACAAGGCCGGAGGACCCGAACCCGGAAGGAAGACCGGGTGAAGATGAAAGCCCTGTCAGCGGTGACAGCTCAGCGCTGGAGGGCTTCGTTCTAGGGTTAAACATTTCATAACGTGCTAGTATGCAATTTAAAGCCGGCCATAAACGGTTTGAATCATTGAGAGATCATAGAGATTCTAACCATGTATGGGCAGGCTAAATGTATCTATCGATCAACTTAGGTACAACCAACTTGTTGCACTTTACATTATTATTGCTAGAGGCTGTTATAGCCGCTAGCAATAACCACTGTGTTCTCCTGGCAGGGGTGACTTCCACAGGTCACTAAGCCCTCACGCACTGTACAACAAGTGTTGAGAAACACCATTATTTTCCCCACCATTGTCTCCACTGCAGCTGCACTTTACATAGGCAGCTCCAGCAGTCTAAATATCGGTGTTTGTTAATACTGCGGGGTGGGTCATTAGTAGGTAAGTCACTTACTACTGACCCCTGAACAGGTGAGCAATGTCTAATCTTGGACCTAGGCCCCTCCAATGTACCTCCATAGATACTGTGCTGGACATTCCCTATTCAACACTGCCTCATTATATACTATGAAAGTCAACTCAGATTCTATTTAACCACATCTCTTTAATACACATCCAATATTTAGTGCAATTAAAAAATTGCCCTTTTGCATTTTGTCACAAGTCAGGGATCCCATTTTATAATCTTGCACACAGGCCCACTGCTTTCAGAAAATGCCCCTGGCACTAGCTCTAACCCTACACTGCACTCTCCCAGATAAACACACGTACAAAGAACAGATGTGAGCAGGTTGCCCATCTGGAAGCTCACATTAGAGATTTGGAGGAGTGAATTGCAACACTGAGTGGAACAAACCACCTTGAAAATAGTCTTCTGCTCATTGAGCAAGTGGTTAATGAGGTTGATATGGAGGAGTACATCAGAATTATCAGGTAGATGAGTTAATGTAGTTAGAGTTAGTGGTAGGGGCTCACATAAAAGGATGACTACTATGTACCCCATACTCATTCACATGAGGGGGGCTGGGATCTGGGACCCACTTGTTAAAGGGGGCTTCCAGATTCTGTTAAGCCCCCTACCTGAGACTCCCACAACCACCGGACCAGGGTTGTGGGGAAGAGGCTCCCCTGCCCCAAAGCACCCCCCATGTTGAGGGCAGGTGATCTGGTATGGTTCCTGGGGGGGCGCTCGCTCGTACTGCATGCTCAGATAAGGGTCTGGTGGTCTGCTATGGATTTTGGGGGGGTCCACGCAGTTTTTCTTTTTAATTTTGGTGCTCCGTTCCCCTTAAAACCCATGGCCTGTGGTCAACACTAACCTATTTCCATATTATCATTGTACATATATTTTAGATAGATAGTGAGAAATCAATGTTGTTGCTTAGGCCTGCCTTTAAAATTGTACATAGATATTTTGATACTTTATTGTCTTATATGACTCACCATAGTTTTTTATATGACTATTTTATACTTATGTTTATTCATGTGGTACGCCACACATATGTTTATATTTTTATATTGTTATAGTGTTAACCCTTCCCTGTTTCCCTACCCATCCCAGTTTTTGCCAGGGCACTCGCTCTCAGGCTTGAGAGCGTTAAAAGAAATCATCTTTCTGCTAACTCCGAGATCTAGTTTTGTGGGCAGGGGGAGGATGTAGCACCCTGGAGTTTAGGCAGGGTTGCTCCTCACAAATTTACTTGCCAGGAGTAGTTATCCTGGTTGATTGCTAGAGATCTATTGCTTTCCTAAGTTTGGCTTGGTTGCACTTTTCTCTTCTACCACTAAGTGGCCGGGTACTTGGTGGTACTAGATACGAGAAGGGCAATGCCATGTCAGGTTATGGGTA
Organism: Aquarana catesbeiana; assembly: GCF_042186555.1. Lineage (NCBI taxonomy): Eukaryota > Metazoa > Chordata > Amphibia > Anura > Ranidae > Aquarana > Aquarana catesbeiana. The sequence goes on along the minus strand of NC_133325.1, from coordinate 660,005,395 downwards.
TATGGGGTATCTCAGCCAATGGGCAGGGGTTTTCTTGAATCCCTTGGCCTGCTGGGAGGGCCTATATATTCGGGTGGAGTCAGGTGATCTGTGTTCTGTGCCACCTGGAAGGCTGTCTGGGTGGACGTGTGTCATTTTGGCCGGGTTGCTAGACCAGAGATGGGGCCTATCCTGGGCACATGTGGCTGCTAGGCTGTCTGAAGGCCTATCCAGAAGCAAGAGAGATGCGCAGGGTTTGGACTGCGGCTTGCAGTCCAACCAAAAGTGACGGTTCTGTCGGCCGGAGAACCTGTCGTGGTTGGAGGTAGAGGGGAAGCTGTCGCCAGTAAGGGACTATTCACCTTATTACCAGGGACCACAGTGAGTAACTGAAGCAAGTAACAGAGCAGTATTCTCACCAACCGGGGACGGTGAAGAATTGGGAAACTTCAGTGGGAATCAAGTCAGGGACCCAGCCAGAAGAGGTGACATTTGCAGAGCAGCCTTGTGTGTCAAGCCAGGGACTGAGCAGGCCAGTGGGGGTAAAGCTTGAGAGGTATCTAGAGTGTCAAGCTAGGGACCCAGCAGAGAAGCCAGGGTGACACTTGAGGAAGATACCACCATGAAGATTGGAGGAGCTCAAGGGATTCAGTAACAGTGAATCAGTGGGTCTAGTGAGAGACCGGGAACTCAGTGTACTGAAGTACTATAAGGAGTGATTGTAGTGAAAGTGAAGGAATTGTTAAGCCTTGTGTTTGGAACTGTTAAAGACTGTTGCCATAGGAGACAGCATTCCTACACATGCAGATGTGGCGTCTTGCTGGATGCCTTTCCCTGCATGGCTGTCCTCCTATTGAAGTCTCGGATTCTGCCAATTAATCTTGCAACTACCTAAGGGTGTCCTGGCCCTAACCCTCTCTCCCCTAGAAAAGGTTTGTTAAGAGAAATAAACTCTTTTTGCATCCAAGAAGTGTCTGGCGCCCAAAGACTTTAACAACTATACACCCATCATGCTTCACAACCCACTACATACAGAAGGATTGTCAGCTGGCCCTGGCCCTGGAGGTTCTCATTAGATCAAAGGAGGCCTGGGACCTTGCTACATACCTATTTAGAGCTATCTTCAGGCCAGTCACGTGACTTCCAGCCGCTTTATAGCTCGGAGACAGGGCTTCTACGGGGGGGCCACGTGATCTCCTCGGCTGACGTCAGAGGGAGATCTCGGCCCCTCCCGCAGAATATGATCATTATGTATAAATACGTAAGTGGTCCATATTGTGAACTGGATTTAGTGTTATTCACTTTAAGGTCATCACAAAGGACAAGGGTACACTATTTAAGTCTGGAGGAAAAAAGATTTAACGTTCAAATATAGAAAGGCTTCAGTAATTACAGTAATGCCCTGTACACACAGTCGGACTTTAATACGGAATATGTGCGATCGGAGCTTGTTGTCGGAAATTCCAACCGTGTGTGGGCTCCATCGGACTTTTTCCATTGGAATTTCCGACACACAAAGTTTGAGAGCAGGCTATAAAATTTTCCGACAACAAAATCCGTTTGCGTAAATACCGACCATGTGTGGACAATTCTCGACGCACAAAGTGCCACGCATGCTCAGAATAAATTAAGAGACGAAAGCTATTGGCTACTGCCCCGTTTACAGTACCGACATACGTGCTTTACGTCACCGCGTTCAGAGCGATCGGATTTTCCGAAAACTTTGTGCGACCGTGTGTATGCATAACAAGTTTGAGCCAACATCCGTCGGAAAAAATCCATGGATTTTGTTGTTGGAATGTCCGATCAATGTCCGATCGTATGTACAGGGCATAAGAGTTATGAAAATATGGTATAGACTCCACAAGAACTAACTCTGACCAGCTCAGTAGATTGTTTTAAAAAATGCATAAATTCTTTCCTAAATGCACAAAATATAACTGGATACTAATATTTAAAGGTAATAACACCTGGGGTGGTTGATTCAGGGAAGATCCAATTACCTTCTGGGGAATCAAGGGATTTTTTTCCCCCACTGGAGCAAATTGGATCATGCTTCTTTGGGTTTTTTGTCTTCCTCTGGATTAACTGTGGTTATGAGATTGGGTATATGAAGGTTTTCTACTTGTGTGTGTGTCTGTGTTTTTTATAATGGTTGAGCTAGATCAACCTGTTTCTTTTTTAAACCAGACTAATTATGTATCTACGTAAAGAAGGAGATAGCTCTCAGGCCTGGCAACTGTCCTCCGGAAACTGAAGCTGGCCATAGATGGATCAAAATTTGTCCAGTTTAGCAGCGACTGGCAGAATTTTGATCCATGTGTAGTCTTGCATGTACAGCAGAAAATTATCATTAGATCAGCTTCTGTCAAATGGGAATGATAGAAAACATTTGCCGATCAGCGACTGCAGCCAATCAGCTGTGGCTGTTGATCAGTGTATTCTGACAGCAGAGTGTCCAGCTGTCAGAATACAATGTCCCAGCGAGGGGGGGGATGCCTCTATCTACCGGGTGCAGGAATCTGTTCATTTTTGTTTGTTCAGCCCCCTGGCTGAATGAAAAAGAAAAATCATCTATGGCCAGTTTACAGCCCAGACACCAAGAGCTGTCATGTGTATCCAACACTGTGTATGTTAGATTGTATTTGTTGCACAGAATCAATATAATATTACTTTGTTGTAAAGGAACACCTGTGTTAGTTGATTAATACTGTTTATTATAATAGATTTATATTTCTGAAAATACTAGTGTTCTACTAAGATTTACAACATTAATATAGAGCCATTATTCAAATTTTGAACGGGGTCTTAGAATCAGCAGTAAATATTAAAATATTTGACAAATTTCCAGACAGAAGTCTGATGGATGATGTCCAGGTCTTTACTATATCATCGTCTTGTTTCCATTAAACTTGGAAAATCACTTGAATGAATAATTTCTCTCATCACTGCACAGTTTATAGTATGATGCAGAATCCTTATGTTGTAAATCCAAGATTACATGTAATACTAACTCAGCAGAATTTATGAGGCATGGTTTGCGAAAGGAGAAATCTACAAGACCATCCTATAGTCTTAAACTGGTTCTCGAATGCGGTATAGCCAAAAGATGGCTACAGTGCGGTCATCCAGTTCTGGGAGGGCATCCATTGACATCCTCACAGAACTACACCCCTTGCGGCATGCATCCAGCGCGTGATTGCAGTAAAGGGCCAATCATAGAAACCCTTTACCATGTGATCAGCTGTGTCTAATCATAGTTGATCACATGTAAACAAACTTGCCAGTTATCGGCATTCCTTTCCTCAGCCTGAGAAAAGGAGAGCCAGTAACCAGTGTGAATGAGTTCTGTGTAGATATTTATGATAATGTGTATTGTATAGTCAGTGAGCTAGGAGACGACAAGGCTGCCCTGAAAGGTCATATCTCTGAGTCACCTAGTCTGGTTAAATGATCAGTTAATTAACTCATGTTAATTAGGTTTCTGGTTACAGTTTGTATTGTCATCCTGGTGTATATATTTGTGTGGGATCTCAAATAAACCACTTCTTGTTCAGCAGCCAAAACGAGTACTGTCTAGTTATTGGTTGTAAGCGGTTGGAAGATCTGATATCTATATTCAGACTGGAAGGAAGCGGTATATGACAAAAGCACTCAAGCGGTGTGTGGGATGTTTCGTTACAACCAACAATTCTGACAGGGCACATTTACACTCATAATCAGGGCACTGATTATCAGTGCAGCCCCATCAGTGCCAATCAGCGCCCATCAGTGCCTCCTCATTAGTGCCACCTATCAGTGCAGCCTCATCAGTACCTATTAGTGCCGCCTTATCAGTGCCCCTTGGTGCAGCCTCATGAGCGTACATCAGTAAGGGAGAAAAATTATTTAAATGAAAAATTTTATAATCAAAACTAAGAAACCTTTTTTTCAAAATTTTTGTTTTTCTTTTGTTTATTTTAGCAAAAAATAAAAAACCCTGTAGTGATTAAATACCACCAAAAGTAAGCTCTATCTGTCTCAAAAAATTACTAAAAGGTTAATTTGGGTACAGTGTAACATGACCACGCAATTGTCATTCAAAGTGCGACAGCAGTGAAAGATGAAAATTGGCCTGGGCAGGAAGGTGGTGAAAGTGCCCAGTATTGAAGTGGTTAAATTATAAAAAAAATATACTTTTTTTTTCTTTTTCGAAATGTGAAGAAGTGCTAGATCTGGTTGTTTAGAAGTGCTTGTTTTAAGTGAGAATTCTATGCAAGATAAAAAAAACCTTCTGTGCAGCAGCCCCCTCAGCTCCCCTAATACTTGATCCAGCAATGATGGACAAGAGACTTGGCTGCCAAGGACTCTCTCTCTTGACTGGTTGAGACACACAGCAAGCACCATTGTCAATCAAAGTCAGTAAGCAGATCAGAGGAGAGAGTGGGTGGGGGCAGGAGGAAGGAGCCAGGAGCACCTGCAAGGGACCTGAGAAGAGGAGGATCGGGGCTGCTCTGTGCAAAACCACTGCACAGTATAACATGTTTGTAATTTTTAAATAAAAAAACAAGACTTTAGTATCACTTTAAGTTACTTTTAGAGGCATGGCAAAAGGATAGCAGGCACTGTTTGTGAATATTTTTCAGTGCACAACAGAAATACTTACTCTGCTTTTAGCTGCATTTGCCTTGCTGTGGCTGGATTGCCCAACTCAACTAGGACATGCTACAGCTCAGCTGTGAAAATGGAGCATATTTATTAAGCAATGAATGCAACATTCACCAAGCATTTCCTGCAGGTGTATCATCCTTGTTCATGTGTCACGATGTGTCACGTAATTGCTCGTGCAGTAATTGTCTGCGAAAGGTCGGCCCTGGAAACAGATAGTCTTTTTTCGCAGGTAATCATTTCCATGGTTTTCAGTGGCACTTCCTACCTGCAGCTAATTTTAGGAGAACCTTGCTGGGTCTCCCGCAGCTAATTGCAAATGGCCCCATTCACAGGTGTAAATTAGGCCTTATAAATTTGGCCCCACAGTGCTGTGCCCAGATTTTACAGATCCAGAAGTTTGGCAGGAAAACTACAGAAGTGGTTGTGTAATGATTACACACAGCAAATACATTCTCTGATTTACCATCTCACCAATTTGATAAGCAGTTGGGGATCACAGCAATGCAAGGTTCACCCCATGTACATATTCCCCAGAATTTTATAAATTGAATCCAATAAGTAACCCTTGTGGGCATCTTAGGCTACACCTAGTTAAAAGATGGTCACTGTCAGGTATACCGAAAGCAGGCACCCAGTGGCAGGGATGACCAGGTCTGTGTAGCTGCACTTAGGAAACTGAAATTAGACTGTGTATAATAAAGTAATTTTATTAATAGTGAAACAAAACACATCCAAACACCAGAAAACAGAATATACAGCAAACATGAAGATATACAGTGGGGACGGAAGTATTCAGACCCCTTAAATTTTTCACTTTTTGTTATATTGCAGCCATTTGCTAAAATCATTTAAGTTAATTTTTTCCTCATTAATGTACACACAGCACCCCATATTGACAGAAAAACACAGAATTGTTGACATTTTTGCAGATTTATTAAAAAAAGAAAAACTGAAATATCACATGATCGTAAGTATTTAGACCCTTTGCTGTGACACTCATATATTTAACTCAGGTGCTGTCCATTTCTTCTGTTCATCCTTGAGATAGTTCTACACCTTCATTTGAGTCCAGCTGTGTTTGATTATACTGATTGGACTTAGGAAAGCCACACACCTGTCTATATAAGACCTTACAGCTCACAGTGCATGTCAGAGCAAATAAGAATCATGAGGTCAAGGGAACTGCCTGCAGAGCTCAGAGACAGAATTGTGGCAAGGCACAGATCTGGTCAAGGTTACGAAAAAATTTCTGCTGCACTTAAGGTTCCTAAGAGCACAGTGGCCTCCATAATCCTTAAATGAAAGACGTTTGGAACGACTAGAACCCTACCTAGAGCTGGCCATCTGTCCAAACTGAGCTATCGGGGGAGAAGAGCCTTGGTGAGAGAGTTAAAGAACAACCCAAAGATCACTGTGGCTGAGCTCCAGAGATGCAGTCGGGAGATGGGAGAAAGTTGTAGAAAGTCAACAATCACTGCAGCCCTCCACCAGTCGGGGCTTTATGGTAGAGTGGCCAGACGGAAGCCTCTTCTCAGTGCAAGACACATGAAAGCCCGCATGGAGTTTGCTAAAAAACACCTGAAGGACTCCAAGATGGTGAGAAATAAGATTCTCTGGTCTGATGAGAACAAGATAGAACTTTTTGGCCTTAATTCTAAGCGGTATGTGTGGAGAAACCAAGGCACTGCTCATCACCTGTCCAATACAGTCCCAACAGTGAAGCATGGTGGTGGCAGCATCATGCTGTGGGGGTGTTTTTCAGCTGCAGGGACAGGATGACTGGTTGCAATCGAGGGAAAGATGAATTCTGCCAATTACAGGGATATCCTGGACGAAAACCTTCTCCAGAGTGCTCAGGACCTCAGACTGGGCCGAAGGTTTACCTTCCAACAAGACAATGACCCTAAGCACACAGCTAAAATAACGAAGGAGTGGCTTCACAACAACTCCGTGACTGTTCTTGAATGGCCTAGCCAGAGCCCTGACTTAAACACAATTGAGCATCTCTGGAGAGACCTAAAAATGGCTGTCCACCAACGTTTACCATCCAACCTGACAGAACTGGAGAGGATTTGCAAGGAGGAATGGCAGAGGATCCCCAAATCCAGGTGTGAAAAACTTGTTACATCTTTTCCCAAAAAGACTCATGGCTGTATTATATCAAAAGGGTGCTTCTACTAAATACTGAGCAAAGGGTCTGAATACATAGGACCATGTGATATTTCAGTTTTTCTTTTTTAATAAATCTGCAAACATGTCAACAATTCTGTGTTTTTCTGTCAATATGGGGTGCTGTGTGTACATTAATGAGGAAAAAAAATGAACTTCAATGATTTTAGAAAATGGCTGCAATATAACAAAGAGTGAAAATGTAAGGAGGTCTGAATACTTTCTGTCCCCACTGTAAGTGAACAATAAATCAAGTGACAAAATACCTAACTAGCAAAGCAACTAAAAGACAGAAAACCTAACTAGATAACGATAATACAAAATACAAAATGGGGAACATAGATCAGCAGAGTAAATTGGAGATGCAAGGAACAGTCAGGAAGGGGGAACCAGGACTGGTATCAGGAACAAGGAGAGCAGAAGAGGCAGCAGGGTACAGGATGCAGGATAGGAGCATGATCAGGAATTCCACTCAGTGTAACTCATTAAGCATTAATCTGGCTATCGGGGAAAAACCCTAAAGCAAGAGGGAAATGTAGAGGAGGGACTATATATCTTAAAATTGCCGCTGGAAAACCCCCGCAGGTACACACCGGCACTACAACCTTCTGCTCCGGAAAACTACAGTGTCACTAGCAGATGATCCAATTTCTGACAGTCACGTGCTAATCTGGTCAATTTCCATTGATGACTTTTATGTTTATAGAAACCTTGTAACACCATTGTATTTGGAGAGAGAAACAATTGGTAGATTTTTTGGGGGGAATTATTAATGTTTCCCTAAGTCACTTTTATTTGTCTGCAAAGTGCGTGAACATACTGTACAAACTCAGTTGACACAAGCAGGCATGCTTATTCACTGATCATTTTAAAGCATAAAAGACACTCACCTTATTTCAATAGCCAGGTTTGGACTCTAGTTTATATGGCCTGTACTGTAAAAAAACATTATGATTATAATTTAAAAATCATACAGTTCAGTGCCTTTGGCTTTCTAACTGTAAAAACAAATCATATAGTATACTGAGACTTTTAGTACAACAGCATCTGGAGGCATTCTATTACCTTGCTGTTTAATTAATTGTATAGCAGATTGTGAATGTTTTGAACGTTTACAGATTTTTGTTTGATTTTCCATGAGCAATTGCAAGAAAGAATTCTGAAAATAAATGTAGATTAATTAAATTGACATATAAGTTTATTAAAGCATAAATTATTTAAAACTTTTGTTGAAATTAGGTCAACAAAAATGTGTTAGACATGTTTAAAGTAAAGAATGAAAGTTTAGCCTCATAGTGGGAATACATGGCAAAACAGGGGCCCCCTAAGTACTGTGCGCTTTAACCAGCTGTCTGAACTGTAAAAAGCCAAGAGAAAATCCCATTTAAGGAAAGAAATAAGGTTTTTAAATTGATGGAAGCAACCCTTCTCAAAAAAGTTGGGACAGGGCAACAAAAAGCTGGCAAAGTAGGTAGTATTAACAAAAAAAAGCTGGAAGAATATTTTGCAACTAATTAGATTAGTTGGCAACGGCAACAGGTCAGTACACAAGATTGGATATAAAAGGAGCCTCTTAGAGAGTCAGAGTGTCTCAGAAGTAAAGATGGATTCACCAATCTGTGAAAAGCTGTGTCTGAAAATTTTTAAAAATTCTTAGCGTAATGTTCTTCAATTTAAAATTGCGAAGACTTTAAATATATCATCATCTACAGTACATAATATCAAAAGATTCCAAAAATCTGGAGAAATCTATGTGTGCAAGGAACAAAGCTGAAATGCCAAACTGGATGCCTGTTATATTCTGACCCTCAGACTGCACTGCATTAAAAACAGGTATGATTATGTGATGGACATCACTGCCTAGGCTCAAGAATACTTCCAAAAACTCCTGTCTGTGAACACAGTTCACCGTACCATCGAAAAAATGCAAGGTAAAGCTCTATCATGTAAAGAAGAAGCCATATCTGAACATGATCCAGAAATGCTGCTATCTTCTTTGGGCCAAAGCTCATTTAAATGGTCTGTTTCAAAGTGGAAAACTGTTCTGTGGTCAGACAAATGGACATTTTATATTCTTTTTTGGCAACCATATGCGCTGTGTCTTCTGGACTAAAGAGGAGAGGCACCTTCCAGCTTGTGATCAGTGCTCAGTTCAAAGCTTGCATCTCTGATGGGGGTGCATTAGTGTATATGGAATGGGCAATTTGCACATCTGGACAGGCATCATCAATGCTGAAAGATATATCCAGGTTTTTGAGAAGCATATGCTCCCATCCATCCATCCATCCATCCATCTTTTTCAGGGAAGGCCTTGCATATTTCAGCAGGACAATGCTAAACTGCATACTACATTTATGACAACAGCATGGCTTTGTAGTAAAAGAGTTGAGTTGCCTCACTGGCCTGCCTGCAGTCTAGACCGTTTATAAACTGAAAATATTTGGTGCATCGTAAAACAAAAAATAGGACAAAGAAGATCCAGGACTGCTGAGCAGTTAGATCCTATAGTTGACAAGAATGGTACAACATTTCTCCCCCATAACACCAGCAACTGGCCTCCCCAGATCACAGACATTTACAGAGTGTTGCTGCCATCAATTTGGGACGTGTTGCTGCCATCAATTTCAAAAGTACTTTGTTTTGTTTCTTAAATTGGTACAATTTCTCAGTTTAAACTATGGCTTGAAATGTAATTTAAGTGGTGTGCACTTGGAATTTTGTTGTGAGCTGAAGAATGCCTGCTTTGAAGTTTACTAATCCCATTCCCATTTCCCAGCAGGTGAGCCAGACTTCTTAATGGAGGAAAGGTGAATGAATGACAGAATGCCCCCCCTTAATTCACAGAACACTTTGCATTTTGTGAAAATAATATAGGGAGTTTTGTGAATGGACAAGTGGGGTGGAAGGGGAGTGAGAGCAGCAAGATCCTTCACTGTTAGAACCAAGGCAGTTTACCCATGCAGTGTTAGAAATTTACCGCTGTGAGGAGAATCCAACATCACTAAAGAGAAGTTCACAGAAACCAACAGCCAGTAGAACAGAGGATACACTACACTTCATTAGCGATAAGTTGTGGGCCTGGTTTGTATCCCCAAAAACTATTTTATTAAACTGCAGATTTAAATTTATGCTTGGGGGATAAACTGTATATGGTGTTACAGAACAGTGTTATTCTCAGAGTCGCCAGCAACATCGTATTCTGGCATCACATATTTTGCATGAGAAATCGATTTTTTAATTTTACATTATTGCTTGGCTTAAATACTGCAGCAGAACCTCCATCTGGTAAAAAAGATGGTTTTGGCTGTGACACCTAATTTTTTATCCAGTGGTAATAGCCTGAACTGAACTGTATTTGAACAGTTGCAACTGATCAAAAAGCTATAGAAAAGTGTACTCTTAAAAAATAAATCTAAAGCCCTCAACTTTGTGACAAAGGGTCAATGGTGAAACAGTTTCATAGTATAGTTTATGGTCTGCTTTTTTCACACATTGTACTGTCCTAATGGTTTAATAAATCATACAAAAACACTTCAAAACAATAACCACATTTTCCAGAAACAAGGCAGTTTTTATACTGAAATTAAAATTAGAGTGTATTATTTTAGAGACTATATCCACACATATAGTATAGTAGCTGTAGAGTATACAAGTATCTTGATTAGGCTGCAATTAAAATGTGAGTCACCAGGCAGTTTTTATCATGAAATTAAAATAAGAGTATAATATGTCTGGTAGGAGCCAGAAATGGTTGCAGTCCAGCAGAGGTGGCTGGAGCTAGTAATGGTGGCAGGCCAGGAGAGGTGTCAGAGGCTGTTAATGATGGAAGGTGCCACTTTTTGGGGGGGGTGGGGGCTGGGCCTGGGTTACAAGGTGGACTTCAGTTGCAGCATCAGCAGGACTCGTTAATTTTTATGAAACTGAACTGTTACAAAGTTACAGGGGATAGGTTACATAGTTACATAGTTAGTCTGGTTGAAAACAAAAAAATCCATCTCGTTCAACCAATAAAGGTGAAAAAAATATCCTAAAAAAACTAAAAAAAAATTATACAATCCTATATACAGTATACAATCCTTTACCCACAGTTGAATCAGAGGAAGGCAAGAACCACCAGCAAAGCATGAACCAATTTGCTCCAGCATGGGAAAAAATTCCTTCCTGATCTCCCAAGAGGCAATTGGATATTCCTTGGATCAACTTTACCTATAAATGTTAGTAGCCAGTTATATTATGTACATTTAGAAAATAATCCAGGCCTTTTTTAAAGCAATCTAGTGAGCTGGCCAGAACCAGCTCTTGAGGGAGTTTATTCCACATTTTTACAGCTCTTACTAAGAAATCTTTCCGCATTTGTAGGTTAAATCTCTTTTCCTCTAGACATAAAGAATGTTCTCTTCTCCTCTGTGATGACCTTAAAGTAAATAGCTCAATACCAAGTTCACTATATGGACCTCTTATGTATTTGTACATGTTGATCATATTCCCCTAATCTCCTCTTCTCAAGAGAGAATACGTTCAGTTCCTCTAATCTCTCCTCATAGCTGAGCTCCCCCATGCCTCTTATCAGTTTGATTGCCCTTCTCAGCACTTTTTCCAGTTCCCTGATATCCATTTTGAGAACTGGTGCCCAAAATTAAATAGCATATTCCAGATTAAGTCTTACTAATGATATGTACAGGGGCAAAATGATCTCTCTCTCTCCCTGGAGTCTATATCTCTCTTAATACAAGAAAGGACTTTGCTCGCTTTGGAAACTGCAGCTTGGCATTGCATGCTATTATTAAGCTAATAATAAATAATAATAAATAATAATAAATAATTAAGCTAACACCCAGATCCTTCTCCACCATTGATTCCCCTAGCTGTACTCCCCCTAGTATGTATGATGCATGCACATTCTTAGCCCCCAAGTGCATAACTTTACATTTTTCAACAATGAACTTCATCTACCACATACTGTACTTACCCAATTAAACAGCGCATTGAGGTCAGTCTGTAAGTTGGAGACATCCTGTAAGGACATTATTCCACTGCATAGCTTGGTGTTATCTGCAAGACTGAAATTGCACTTTTAATCCAGGACCCTATATCATTTATAAATATATAAAAAAAATAAAAGTCCCAACACTGAACTCTGGGGTACACCACTGATAACAGGTGGATTCATTTCTCTGTCACAAAACCACCTGCTGCACTGAAGACCCTCACAGACAGCGTACTGACCACAGGGAAAGCCAGAAACTCCTTTGCATACTTAGCAAGCTCTGGCCAGTGGTCCAGCTCAGACACCCAATACTCCTTGGGGTCCTTACTTCAAAGGGTGTGTGAATCAGCCCTGTTGATGGTAGTATGCATTCTTTTGGTTTGGGCGCTGTCTGTGGCTGCTGTGGTTGGCTTCTGGGCAAAAAAAATGTTAGGTGGGTGCCTGCCACTGGCGTGAAGTACGGGTCCTAAATTTGTGAAATGGGGGTGACTGAACCAGCTGGAAAGGGGGTAGCTGTAGAGCCAGAAATTTTGCCAAGATGGCATTGAGATGTTATGGTAAGGTGGTGATTAGAAGACTCATTTCATGGGTTGAAAAGGGGCATATTTTGGAGATGTTACAGGAGTGAAGTCTACAAGTTTTGGACAGTGATTAGATTTGGGGCTGAAAGAACAGGGCAGAGTCCAGGATTACACCTAGCACCCTGGCATAGGGTATATTGATTTTTATGGAGAAGTCGGGGAGGGGGGGCACAGGCGTCGTGTTGTAGCGTTGGGCAGCAAAACCTGTAAACAATACTTTTAACCAGTGTTCATGGCTTTAGTTTCACCATCCCCTTCTGTTCTTCTATAACATAAATTAATATGTTCCAATAAAAATCTTTCTAGGGCCTTGCAGCTCTACACCGCATTGACTACTATGGCTACAAGTACCACCCTGGTTCAATGACCTGGTGCAGCTGTCTCTTTATTGGAGTGTTTTATTTAATTTATATATTTAGATCAAATACTGCAAAACTAGAAATTACACTTCAGATATGCACTTGTAGGAAACGATAGCCAGTGTAACCCTATGTACATCAATACATGTCCATATAATCCAATGCACTATTTACAGTTAAAACAGTTTCAGAAATGAGTGCTACGGTGATCTAACAGTTGTTGATGTTGAATCAAAAAAAATAAAACATCAGATACAAACCACAATGTAGCAAAATGCAGTAACATTTACTGCCACATACTTGTGATGCAGTGTTTTAGGGACCCAACAAACCTCTTCATAAGGCAGCGGTGTCTACATCAATTTTGCAAGGCATTCTGAAGATCTGGCAGTCTAGGTGAGCAGAAAATTCCTTGCTTAGTGCTTTTTCCAGTAAGAAATGTCATTCAAGGTGAGATATGATTCAATCAGTAATCCGCCACACCTGTCATCTGGCAATAGGAGAGAAATCAGTTTGTTGTAACAGGAGATAAACATGAGGACATTAAGCTTAATAAGTGTGATTGATTCTTGTTCCTCTCACCATTGGTATGACAACTAAGTTGGCCACAAACAGTCTACTTGAGAAGGGACTGTGAAGGGTTTGTGGAGCCTGTTGTCACAACAAGATGTGGAAAGATCACTTTCAGCAAGAAATGTGTGCCAGTTACACTGAAACAGATTTACGTTTATATAAATATATAAATATTTGACATATAACCTTTAAGAAGTATTTACAGAAGTGCCTTACTTTTTAATCGATTATGACATTGATACTTGATCTCAAAAAACAGTGGATCGCTCTTTGGCTTTTAGAACCAATTACAGATGGGGCTACCATGATGGAGCCAACTAAAAAAAAACTGCTGTAAATTGTGGTCAGGTATTTGTTGACAATCCAAAAATGGAATGAAATGTTCTTATTTTTATAAACCAACAAATGGACATCCGAAAATGTTTCCTAAAGTGTTTATCCAATACAAAGCTGACATCCAATGCAACACGTATCTTGGGGGGGGGGGAAATGAAAATAATATTCCACCTTAGTGCCTGATTTTTTTTTTTTTTTAGGATGTCTGCTGAGTTCTCTGCTAAGCAAGAATTTTGACCATTGTCTAGTCCCTGAGACCAATATCAGCCCAAGACCCAAGATTCTGACCCTCTGGCTTCAATACTTTTTATTTTAATCACAGACCCAGAACAAGTATGCAGATCAGAAATGTCAAAGTAAAGTCAGCAGTCCTTATCTGCTGTATACTGGGTCTGGGACAAGTCTGTCCTGGTTAAAAATTTTGGAGGCTCAGTATTTTTAGAAGTAGAGGTAAAATGGCAACCTTTTTTGTTACATTTACCTTTCCTTTCAGAGCATCAAGAAATGTATAGATGCTTTGCAGAATCTTGTTGAACGTGTTGCCTTATAAGCTAGCATTCAGAAGCTAATGCCAGTGTACACTGGGTCTAAATTTAAGACACTTGAAGTTTTGCACAGAGAGTGTACACAGGTATAATTCCATACATTACTAGAAAACAAATTTATAATATTCTTCTTTCTTTATGGTCCATTGAGGTACACAGGAATGTAGTAGCTATTAGACATTTGGGTTATACTGCGACCTTCAGGAGGTATGGACACTGGCAAACAAAAAATGTTAACCCAGCCCCTGTTAAACCCCACCTTCCACCATCCTTCCTTTTGTTTTTTTGCTAGTGTCCTAGGAGGTTGGACATCTCTTTTTCAGCTCTGCTGAGAAAAATACTTATTATATTTGTTGCTAGCCTTTTTTTTTCCTTCAACCAAAACACTCTGTAGATATTTTTTTCTTCCTTAATTTCAATCAAGACTTCAATCAAAACCACTCTTTGAGCAAATCTCTATACAGCAGTTATCCAGATCGGTTCATCCTCAGCAGCATACCATAATTAGACCATGCTCAATTGAAAAAGAGAATCACTGAGCGAGCAACCCCCTGTGGTTACTATGCAGCTGCTCGCATGGAATCTGGAAGACAGCAGCAATTACTGTATTAGAAGTGACTACCACAGCAGTCTCACTGGCATATGCATACTTACGTAAATTGGTCCAAGATGGACCAACATAATTATGCATTAAAGTCCATACCTGGAGTTCAGTTTTCATTTTTCACTCTTTAACTGTACATTTCCAGTAAATAAAAACTTGAATCTTAATGGTGCCTAAAAGATTCTTATTTAAGACACTCATAAATATGTCTTGCTGTGTTGCACAGTGTTATACTGAGTACATCCTGGGACTGGAACATCTAAATAATGACTTTTTGCACTTCAGCAGTAATCTCATCAAAATTTCATGACTAGATCATAGAGTTCCTCCTGTAAGCTGAAGATTACCTTTACAAATTTGAATTTCTCCCAACTTTCTGCAATAAGAAAAAAAATAAGAAAGAATACATTTTACTGCCAAACTTTTTAAGCTTTTTTCCTTTATCTTGGCGCACCTCTGGACATCTTCATTTGGACACATAAATCATCAATTGTTGATCTAATATATATGTAGTTTAGGTAAAAAGTGTTTGTATGCTTCCTCCCATCCTTTGCTGCTCATCTGTTAGGATGTCGTTAAATTCTAGCCTTGGTAGAGTATGTTATACTCTGCAAGCATCTCCTTCTTGGCAGCATCTTCACTTGGAAGTGCATTTTTATGTATAACTTCAAATGCTAGTTACCCTTTCCCACGTACTTCTCCACAGAATCAATGCTATAGAAAGAAAAACAGTGGACAGCCTCTAGTAATCTAGTAAGTTAAAAACAATTAAAATCACCTCTACCCCAATCCGCCATGTTTCTTCATTATTGACATCATAAAGGGGTTGAGGGGTGCACAGGGGAGGAATAGTATAGAGGACTAGCTACCAAAAAAATTATTTGAACCTGTAAGCACTGAAGCTGCATTACAATTTAGCAGTTTATTACATTTACCTTAAAGTGGTTGTAAAGCTCAGATATGAAATGTGAACAAAACATATCCTTCTATAGTGTGTGCTTGTCTCAATCGAGAGCACTAAGTGATATTTCTGTCTGCTGCTTCATTTTTCTGCTACCAGCATGAGTCACTTCTGACAAGTTTTCCTGACACCAAGAGCAAAAAGGTGACAGGGGAGGGATCTCCAGCAGATTGACAGTCTCAGCTCTGTTCCTGTGTGCTGTGTGAAGGAAGGTGTGTCTCTTCCCTCCAAGCAGCTCTCAGAGCTCTCCTCGCTGAGCTCTGCAGAGTGTATTTTCAGCTCTCTGCCCCTTTTTTTCCTTAAAGCTCAGACAAGCTTTAATAATTCTGCACATTGAACTGATGTAGAGAAGAAAAGACTGCAGATAAACAGGTACAACTTATGTGGGAGGATGTTTTTCATCTCTGTGTATCACCTAAGGCCAGTCACTTGACTGGGTATACTGTATGTAAGAGTTTACAATAACTTTAAAGCAGACCTTCTACTAAATTCATAACTCAGTCTCTTTCCTTTCTTTCCTCCTTCCTACATTATTTTCTTTTATTTTTTGTCCTTTTTTGTAATTACCTTTATTTTAAAGGAAAAACAATTTTACTTCCTTGTTCCTTGCCTAAGCTAGGATGATGTAGCTCTTCTCTGCCACAGCTTCCTGGGATATACGTCACTTATCCCAGGAGGCTGCAGAGTCGTAGGTGCAGAACTCCTACGAGATCTAATACTATGGCAGCATCTAATGTGAAAGACATGGAGCCACATGTCACTTATCCCAGGAGGCTGCAGAGTCGTAGGTGCAGAACTCCTGTGAGATCTAATACTATGTTAGCACCTAATGTGAAAAAGGGCCAAAATACATCCCTGGGAATTAAAGACCAGTTAGCCTAACATCAATAGTATGCAAGCTCTTGGAGGGGTTGATAAGGGACTATATACAAGACTTTAGTAATGAAAATGGTATCATTAGCAGTAATCAGCATGGATTCATGAAGAATCGTTCTTGCCAAACCAATCTATTAACCTTCCATGAGGATGTGAGCTGCCATCTAGAGAAAGGAAGGCCCATAGATGTGGTGTATCTGGATTTTTCAAAAGCATTTGACACAGTTCCCCATAAATGTTTAATGTACAAAGTAAGGTCAGTTGGCATGTACCATAGGGTGAGTACATGGATTGAAAACTGGCTACAAGGGCGAGTTCAGAGGGTAGTGATAAATGGGGAGTACTAGGAATGGTCAGGGGTGGAAAGTGGGGTCCTGGGACCAATCCTATTTCATTTATTCATAAACAACCTGGAGGATGGGGTGAATAGCTCAGTCTCTGTATTTGCATTCGATACTAAGCTAAGCAGGGCAATAACTGCTTGCAAGTAGATCTGAACAAATCAATGGGGTGAGCAACTACATGGCAAATTAGGTTTAATGTGGAGAAATGTAAAATAATGCATTTGGGTGGCAAAAATATGAATGCAATCTACTCACTGGGGGGGAGAACCACTGGGGAGATCAAGGATGGAAAAGAACCTGGGGGTCCTAGTAGAGGATAGGCTTAGCAATGGCATGCCAAGCTGCTGCTAACAAAGCACACAGAATATTGGCATGCATTAAAAAGGGGATTAACTCAAGAGATAAAGCAGTAATTCTCCCACTCTACAAGATTCTGGTCCGGCCGCACCTGGAGTATGCTGTCCAGTTCTGGGCACCAGTCCTCAGGAAGGATGTGCTGGAAATGGAGCCAGTATGACACCAGATTTCCTTCTTCACATGCTCAAGATCTGGTACCATGTCATTATGGGGCCAGCTGCAAGAATCAGGAAGAGGCAGCTGGCTTCCAATGATGAACAAAATAAAGATGGTTGCGCTGGACAGGATGTGCAGCAGAAGAGTGGTGGGGAAAATATAGACAACGCAGGATTCACTGGATTTGTAAGTACGTTTATCCTGGATAAACAGTTATTAAAACTAACAGGTATATGGGGAATCATTTTCATGTGCAACGGGAATGTCTGAATTAATCTTAGTTTGATGTACTCTACTAAAACCCGAATACACCCACAGGGTTACTATGAGTGTACTTTCTGAAGCATGTGCTGTGTAACTAGTTGTCATTGTGTTGTATTAAAATAATACACACTAAAGCTTCAGTCCAGTTTTGTATTTTAGTATTTGTTTAGCAAATGAAGGATGAACTTTTTATCAGGCCAAATGTGAATGTTTATATAGGAGTGTAGGATTAAAATCTGTGTCCTGCACTAATGTGGCTAGTATATCTAGGACCCTACTGCAGCAGGCCATATAGCAACCTTTGGGACTTAGTTCACTTTTGGCACTTGCACAACTAATAGTCCCCAGCAAGGTCTTTACTCACAGTATCACAGGAGCTTACTGCCACTGAGCATCCACAGTTAGATCCTCAGTAAGGGGGATAAATACATCCTTCTCCAGACCAGGACCTAAAGACAGTGCCCTCCAGCAAGTATAATCCTTTGGCAATCCTCTCTAGGCTCTCAGCCCAGCAGCTGATGAGGCCTGAACTGCAGTATTTTGTCTCAGTGTTTCATCCTCTAGGGGCAACAAGGAAAGAACACTCTGGCCAGGCTTCCTAAACATTTATCACCTCCCCAGCCAGCTTCTGGATGTAACTTTTCAGGGATTGGCTAGGCTATGATAAATATTCACACTGATCAATTGAATCCCTTTGCCATATACTCTGGAAATGTCTTTCAGAGGCAGGCAGGAGGAATCAAACTCTAAGCTCAGGAAACCATGAATAGACAAAAGCAATCACCACTCTATTAACTATAATGGAACCAGGACTAAATTTGCCTAGCAGCCTAACTAGAATCTGATGAGTACCCATTAAAAAATGTCCTCCTGCATGGATTACTTTCTGTTATAACCTTTAAATGAGAAAGGAGGAAACTTAGTAAAGTTTGTACAAACAGTCGATAACATGCTGTGGCCCCTTTCTAGCTGAAGCTTAGCAGAGTAGATATGGGTTTACTTAGCTCAGCCAGAAAACAGATCAGCTTTCTAGTTATTCCCTGTACATTTCATATCTGTTACAGTCTTACATGCATGTTCCTGGAACCTCAAATTCAGTGCGATTCATTTCAGTGAATTTGTTAGTTAAGAAAAGACATTCATTAGTTCTCTATCTATGTTACTCATTAAGGAAATATGTGTTTTCTTTGTATGAATTAAAATAGTTATCAAGCTGCAATAGCATATAGATAGCATCATAAAGCTGGGGATGAATGATTTGCTGGATAATTGCTGTATTAAAACAAATACCTTGGTCATACACACATTTAGAGAATGGGTTTCATTTGCTGCACAGTACTTGTTTTGGCTTTGGATGTGCTGCAAATAATAATTTAATTCCCAAAATCCTGATAAATAAATAAAAACATTTAAAACACTTATAGATTATTGTCTGTACACTTTGATTTGACTGGTGAACATACATGTACTGCATTTTTGTTTTCCATAATTTTTATTGTTTTCTGGATAATTTGTACAAGCAAAAAGTTATCATGCAGAATGTGTCAAACAACACTTATACTGGAAGAATGGTAAATACAGTATGTGCAGTTCATCTGATAATAATAATTTGTACTCTTAACGTTGTACTGCATTTTAACAAGTAAAACTAAATTTGATTAAATTGCCGTGTCTTATTGGAGAGTTGAACTGTCTGTGGAGGGTGCTTATTTAGCAGGTGACCATACTGGTCTGATGGACTGAGGACTAAAGGAGGTAAGTCAATCCATAAGGCGGTGCCTTAAACAGAATAATGAATAAAATGTATTATTCTTGCAAGTTGTGAACTGTTTCAGGTGCATTTTGCACCTGTGAAATAAGGACATGTGACTAAAAAAAAAGCACCAAAAATGCATATGCGGGTACATTATTTTATGTTTTTTAGCCACATTTGTTGTGTATGTTCGATTCATTTCAATGGTGAGGTGTGTCTTTGGTGCTTTTTTTACTGTGCCAAATAATGCATCATGCAGGACTAAAAACACAACTGACCCACAACAGACTGGTATGAAGTGCTCAATAGGATTTTAATGGTCACACCATTAAAAACGTTTGCACCTTGCTGCGTCCGTGCCCCCCCCCCCCCCCTCTCCATCACTTACCTGAGTCCTGTATTGATCCAGCACTGTGCCTGTCTGCAGGTCTTCTCCTCTATCTTTCTCCTCTCACAGAGGATCAGGCACCAGTGGGAGCCATTGGCTGCTGCCGCTGTCAATCAAATCCTGTGGGCGAAACGTGGAGCCAAGCTGGGCTATGTGTGTCTATGGACACACACAGCCTGGCTCAGGAGCGAGCCTGCATGTCTGACTCCAAAACAAGTGGCTTGCTATGGAGCATACACAGAAGAGAAGGAGCAGACAGCGGAGCCCACAAAAGGAGGCCTAAAGCCACGTATTGCACATATAACAAAAAAATAGCTGCGCTGCAATTAGTGAAATGAGATCAAACTATAAATTAATGTAATCACCTTAATAAATAAAATTAAAATAAACATCCACATATGGTAAACTCACAGTGAAAAGACAATGAAAAATCCTCTTGATTCAAATAAAACTATTTCATGAAACAAATGAACATATGCAGTCCAATTGCAAAATACATAGAGTGAAACGTTCATATAAGTGGAGTGTTCTTTTTGCAAAGGAAAGAGTGACAGTCATCCAAAGCGTGTGTGACATGCAACTTTATCATCCGGGAAATTGTGGTGACAGAAAGTTTCCTCCACCTATGAATACACTGCCCCTTACCGACTCCTTTGATCTCTTGTTAGGAGATCATGCGGGCGTGTGGCTGTCTACCTCAGCCTCAGGTATGAACTGTAAATGGATCCCAAAAAGGCCTCCTTGACAGGAATCTTCTAAATGATGGATGGGTACTCGTTCCCCATGGAATTATAGATAAAGAAAGCTCCCATAGCGTAACACGTTTAATAAAATTTATTAAAAGAAAAAAGAAAACACTTACAATGTTGAAGTGGAAAATTCGTATAAAATCAAATGCCAGCCGGCTACAAGCTGCTGCCCGTTGCTTCCGGGATCAGTGAGGTCAGTGGTGACGTCAGCACGCCGCTCCTCCCTACGCCGTTTCGTCACAACTGACGTCTTCCAGGGGCACGGCGTGCTGACTCACCACCTATAAATATCCTATCACTTCACCGGAACGCCCCCATCTGAGCTCAAGGTGTCCTGCGGCTGTTGACGCCATTTTGAAAGAGGGCAAATGCCCTTCGCCCTAACAGCTCTGAGTTCTGGGTGTCCCGTGACTAGAATCGCCATATTACAAAAGGGCAAACGCCCTTCTCCAAAGCGGCTATGTATGTTGCAGTGATATATCCATAAAGATATCCTTAGTATTCATTAGACCTCACGGACAGCCACCATAAAGTCTTATTAAAAACGGAGTATTACAAAGCAAATTCCCTCATCACCCCATGAATGGATGATAAAGGTTGATATTCTGAAATTGTCCATAAAGCCTAAAATGATGATGCTAGTCAAGGTAATCGTAGCAATCGTAAACCAAAAAAGGCTAAGAAAGTCACAACTTTCAGTGCGATCAGGATCCATGCACTGAAAAAAAGGGGCGCTGCTTATATAATAAAGGGCCTTGACTAATTTCCATCTATATTACATACACATGCCACAGATCCCATGTTTTCTAAGGGATATGAAACAATATGGAAAAACAAAGGGATTTGATGATTCTTCCTCCCCCATAATCGCATCACAAAAAAGAGTCGCGAAAAATCGTAGGGGTATATGCCTAGGTCACACATGTTCTGTATGTTATCTGAAGTTCCCCAAAAAATCTGCTTAATGGGCAATAAATGGTCAATATATTAGTCCTATTTGGTGAAAGAAAATAAAATTAATTGTCTTAAAAAATGTCATCCTAAAAACACTTGGAATGAAAATTGGAATACCCATGAAATACGGACCCCATTGTCAATTTGGTATGAGTGATCCCCCTATGGGAGAGTGAGAGGTTAAGACTCTACTTATCCCTTCCATAGGTAATTTCCCCATGTGAGGCATTAAGTACTAGGCCCCATATTAATTGGAACTCTCCAAAAACAGTTTTGGTCAGCCATGAGCTCAGAGTGGGGCCATAATATAATTTCTTAACTGTTATCAATGAAGGCATTTACATCAGTGTCAATATTGAGACCGTGAGGAGTATAGCACTGGACCCGATGGATCCATGCCATTTCGAGTCTGGATAGCTCCCTAACTAATGAACCGCCCCTCCAGTGAGCACTAAACCTGTCTATGCCCAAAAAGAGGGTATTTGCAGGATTGCGATTGTGATATAAAGCATAATGTTTGGACACAGAATGAAATCAGAAGCCATTTTTGATGTTAGTAATATGTTCTCCCAGGCGGACTTGCATAGGCCGTTTAGTCCTGCCTATATATTGCAGCCCGCACGGGCATTGCAATAAATACACAGCGCCCTTTGAGCTACATGTAACAAAGGGCTCTATTTTATGTTCCCTCGATGTGCTATGAGAAATGAAAGATTTGGGTTTTTTTTTTTTTTTGGTTTACATTTGTTAAGTGAGCAGATCTGACACCTGCGACACTGGTGGTAGCCTGAAAGATTCTGGAAAAACGACACCTTTTTAGTCGGTGGATCAACCACACTTGGGGCAATCCTATCACGGAGAGATGGGACTCCCCTGAACACAATCTGTGGTTTCTCAGGTAAAATGGTTTTAATAACTCTATCGTTTCCCAGTAAATGCCAATGCTTACCTAAAATATTTTTAATTTGACGGTGTTGTGTGGAAAAGGTGGTAATGAATGGTAAAGTGGGTCCCTTATTGCCCTCCCTAGGGAACTCGTTCAACAGGGAGGCCCTATCGATGGTTTCCACCTGTTCCATTACTCTCACCAAAGAGTCCCTATCGTACCCCTTTTCTTCTAATCTCCTTGAGATAATTCCAGCCTGCATCCTATAATCACTGATATCTGTGCAGTTGCACCTCATTCTAATGAACTGGCTTTTAGGGATTGACATAAGCCAGGAGTCATGATGATAGCTCCCTATAGGAATGAAGGCATTACGATCAGTTTTTTTGAAAAAAGAGATTGTTTTGAATGTGTCTCCTTCTTTGGAAATGGTCAGGTCGAGGAAATTAATCCTTTCTTGGCTCACCTCATGGACAAATCTGATCCCCCTGTCGTTGTCATTGATTAGGGAAAAAAAATCGTCCAACTGGGAGGTGGATTTGTCCCATAGGAGGAGGACGTCATCAATATACCTGGCCCAAAACTTCAAATGGGGGATGATGTGGGATAATGGTGTACAAGGATGTGACATCTGCCGTCACTAGCAGGGTGTTAACGTTAGGTGTTATTGTGGACAGCAGATTGATCACATGCCTAGTATCCTTCACATATGAAGGGACTTGATATACCAATGGTTGAAGGAAGTGGTCAATGTACTTGCCCACCCGGGACGTGATGGAATAGATTCCACTCACAATTGGACGTCCCGGGGGGCAGGTAAGACTCTTGTGGATCTTGGGTAAACAGTAAAGTATGGGGACTCTCGGTGCTTTAGGTATCAGAAATGTTATTTCTTTCTCATTTAAAATACCCATCCTGAAGCCTTTTTCTACTAAGGGCAGTAGTGTTTTCTTGTACTCCCCAACAGGATCACCAAGTAGTTGGACATACGTATCTCTATCCCCCACTGTGTTCTGCATCTCATGTAGGTATGCCTCTCTATCCAAAACCACAATGCCCCCACCTTTATCTGCTGGGCGGATCACTATGTTTTTTTCATTACAGAGTGAATCCAAGCCTTCTTCGAGATTCTTATCCATTCGAGGATTAGGATTTTTCATCCGCTCCAAATCTCTTATGAGGACATCTCTGAATACTCTCAATGAGGGGGCTAGAGTTCCAGGGGGGTTAAATGTTGAGGCATTGGATAGCCCAGAATGTTGAAACTGCTGCTGTACCGCCAAACTTTGAGTGTTTTGATTAATTGCAAAATGTCATTTAATGTTGACCTTACACACAAATCTATGGATATCCATATAAGTCTGAAATTTATTTAATTTCTTGGGGGGTGAAAATTTCAAACCCTTACTCAGCAGAGCCGTTTCTGCCTTGGTGAGGGCTTGAGAGCTGAAATTGAAAATCCCATCACCTCTTACTTCCTTGATTTTTTTTGACTGTGCTCTCCTCCCCCCTCTGGTTCCTCTTTGCTTTCCACGGGTCTTTTGACTCCTTGATTGGGTTTGGGAAAACCCCAATTCTGTTGCTGATAATTCCCTTCAGCTGGCCTGTTGGAATATTCTCTGGATGGTCCTGGTCTTACATGATCAAAGTCCCGACTGTTGTTTTCAAAGACCGGGGGTCCATAATCTGTGGGGCCCTCCCTGTCCCTCAAGGGAAAAAAACGATTGTGCGTGTTGACACCATAGTTATAATCTCGGTCTTCCTCTCTCTCGGAGTGTGGACGATTCCCCCTATGATAGGCCTGATCAAACTGTCTACTGAAACCCTGATTATAATATGGCGCACCATCAGGATCCCTCCTGTTATGATAATACTCTCTTCCATAGTTGTATTGTGGGCCTTGATGATATGAGGGACCACAATCGTAATTTCCTTTTGATCTCTGTGGCGGTGGTTGGTTCCCCTCCATAGGTCTTTTTGGGTATCCCCCTCTCGCTGGTCCCTTCCCCCTATGTGGTGACTGGTATGATCCCCGTCTACCTATCCTGTCAGTTTTATTTTGTGTTTTTTTGGATGTTTTCTGTGTTTGATGTGTCATTGGTAGATGCCGTAATGCTAGGGGGGTGGCCCCTAAGGCTTCAGCCCCCTGAGTGATGGCCTCCATTCTGGAGTCTGAGTGGGCCGCTTCATCAGCGGCCAATTTTTTCTGCCACTCAAAAACCATACTCGCCTGATAGTCCTCATAGTCCCTGTTGTATTTCTTACGTTTTTTAATGTTTTGTTCCCTTTCCTCTTTATCCAAGGTTTTGATAAGGTTGCTAGTCCTTTCCTTGTATTCCTTGCTATCCTTATAAGGGAGTAAATTGTCTTTAAGGGTCTTTATCTCTAGATCCAATCTGGCCAATTTACTCTTTTTCCTTGATATCAAAAATTGTAGGAAACTGATCCCGTCATCATTGAAGTACCGGAACCATTCCTCCAACTCTGATTCCCCTTTTTGTGGACATACCTCCCACCTCAAACTTCTGGGAACCATTTTCAATCCAATATAGGTTTCTAAAAATGCTACATCCCATTGGGTGTGGATTTCTGAGACGGTTAAATTTTTAAGTCTCATAAATAGTCCACCCAAATCTTTATCACTGTCCTTATATGTTTCGAACACCCCTTCTGTATTTACTATTTTGGATGCTCTGTAGTCGAATATGTCCATATTCGTGCAAAAAGAACTCTCACTCAGAGAGTCAAATTAGTGTATAAAAGTTGATATAAAGAATCAAAATGATAAGTGAATAATGTGACTGTGAATACACATAATAAGAGGGATTGCTGCTGTAAACTGGTATCTCAATATGCAAACTCAAAACTAGAAAAATTACTGCGCTATCCCAAAGGTACAATAAATCATGAGAAGAAAATAGCTGCAATTATAAATGTGAGACACAACCACTTGGTAAACAATATAACAAAAAAATAGCTGCGCTGCAATTAGTGAAATGAGATCAAACTATAAATTAGAGGATCAGGCACCAGTGGGAGCCATTGGCTGCTGCCGCTGTCGATCAAATCCTGTGGGCAAAAGGTGGAGCCAAGCTGGGCTTTGTGTGTCTATGGACACACACAGCCTGGCTCAGGAGCGAGCCTGCATGTCTGACTCCATAACAAGTGGCTTGCTATGGAGCATACACAGAAGAGAAGGAGCAGACAGCGGAGCCCACAAAAGGAGGCCTAAAGCCATGTATTGCACATGCATTTAAGCTTCTGAGCATTAATGCTTTCCATTGGCCAGAGTGCTCATTTATTCTGTCCATTGGAATGCATTAATGCTCAAGAACTGGAGGCCTCTAGCGTTTAGGCGCAGTCAGCATTTTTTCTGCTCTTCAGCTCCTTTCTTGAATGCGCCTGTGATAGTTTTTTTCTTCAGCCAGTAAACGCTTCTCTTCTAATATGCCTGTAAATGTCTATGTGTGCATGGCCACATAGGCTAACATAAAGGTGATTTTAAAGGCTGAAAAAAACACGCTTAAGCTCAGTGTGCATAAGACCTAAAGTGGAAGAAAAGCCTAACTATTCCTAAAAATGTCCCCCCCTCTTCTTACCTATCCTGCCTAACCTGTATAAAAAAAGATCTGTGTACATTTTAATTTTTTAAAATCTGCTCCAAGTCCATTCACATGAATCCATAGCTCCGCTAACCTGTGTCAGTGAGCAGCTGGTGGAAGGGAGAGGAGGGTGAGCTGACAATGGCTGGGCCATGAAAATCTATGGGTGCCATCACGACTACTGGAATTCATAGACGTTGCGCTCCCTTACACAGAGTTGCAGGATCACATGACCAGATCGGAATTAAAATTAGGTAAGTACATACAGGGTAGGCAGGATAGGTAGGAGGAGGGGGAAGGGAACATATTAACAAATAGTTAGACTTAGGCTTTTTTTTCCACTTTAAGGGATTCAAGAGTTCCCTTATTTGTTATGCCATTTTTTCCATTTGTGCTAGCCCTGACACTTTTGTACTGCAAGTAAAACAACATTGTATAAATTGGAATTACCCTAACGGTAATATAATACAACTATTTTAGTGCTACATGTTCAGTGCTTAGCCGGTCTTTTTTATGCTGATTTGTTGCTTTTTAATATTAGGGGTTTTTTTTCTTTTCTTTTTTTTTCAAGTAAGTTTCTAGTTCATTTTATTTTACTGGAACAATATAGTCAGAAGACATGCAATTGCCTCTGTGAACTTTCTGTTTTACCAACAGTTTATTATCTTTTCCACAATTAGACCTGGTTCACTACTTCAGCGCGATTTCAAAGCAGTGGAACAGTGTGATTTGCACCTCTAATTCTAATGCGGCTTGCGACTTCATTTAACAGAAGTCTATGCAAGTCGCAATGAAATCATCAAAAAGTAGTGCAGGAACCTTTTTCAAAGTTACAGAAATTTGAATGGTTCCATTGCCGACAATGGAGTGCGACTTCTCCTGCAATTTGGAACTGTCAAATCGCATGACAAATCGCACCGGTTAGCCACCCTTCATTTGTTACTTTATATTTTAGGAAATCAGTTACACCTCTGCCACAATAAACATTTAAAATACAGTGAAGTGCTCAGAGGACAGCCTGCCATCGTCTCTTCATACGAATGAGTAATTATGGAGCAGAAATTAGTGTAGTAGTAAACCTAAAGTGATCTTAGACAAATGGATGTCTAACAAGTCTTCTTAAGGAATCCACTAGAGCCAACAAATATTTTTAATTGCTTTTTTTTCTAAGCTGAATTTCAACCTTATCTTTAATCTTCCAAAGTTGTGCAGGCTCCTCTCTTGAACTGAAATTGTGATTTCATTGCACACTGCAACTTCCTAATGTGTGCATTAGGACCTGCAGCTAGTCAGGCAGATCTTGCCTCAATTCCTGGCTAGAGCATGTCCAGCATCATCTAGCCATTTTTTTTCCCAGCCTTACTATACCTTGCCTGACCTTTTATTTATTAGGTTTCCTTTAATAATGGAGGCTCAGTATCACATATGGACATTTCTTAGAGTGCTCTGCATAAAAATAAAGCCTGTCTAGGATTCCGCTCTTCCAGAAAGACGTCCACCCATTTCACCCATCCACCAAGGGCATTTTGATACATAACTTCTCCCCAGTGTTAATTTTGATGTAAACTTTAAATCTAGTTTAAATCATAGTCTTTTGACTAAAATAGCATTTTAGTTTTAGTTGTATTTTAGTCATATGAATTGTTTTAGTTTTAGAATTTCCAAACTCATTATATACTCTTGGAGTAGGCATCTAATAACATGCTAATGTTTATGTTATTAGATTTAAACATGCACTACACATACAGATTTAGCTGTTTTAGCTGTTGTGATATATAATGTCTCTTTCATAACAAAAAAAAAACAAAAATATTGTTTTTTGAAAAACAGAAATGCAACTTTAAAATATAAAAAAAACCCCTGCAAATTCTATTGGCTGCAATGCCATTGCACATACAGTATTACCAACATTAAATATTAAGAACAAAAAATAGGAAAAGCCTTTTGCTTACATTTTTTTTCTTTCACCAGCTTAGTAGATACCCCCTACTTATTCTTAAGTGGTAGTGCAATACATGTTTAAACTTTTATGTGCTATTATTGTAGGCTGGGATGGAATTGTGTTGCTGATTTAGAAAAGGCCAGCAGAGGGCGCTAGGGAGCTTATGTGAATGAGTGTAATGCGTGCAACTGCATAGGAAAGGGAAAAGGATTGATGATTCTGTTTATTAGAGGGCAGAACACTGACTTATCAGAGCAGGAATGTGTGATTGGGGGGGGGGGGGTGGATTTAGAAAAATTAGATGGGATTGTGCACTGTGCAGTATACTTTTCAGGGATGGGTGGTTGACCTGAAAGTGGGGATGGGAAAGTAAATAAGGGTGAGGGACGGTACAGGGCAGGGTGCTTTATACTTTGGGAATGGGGAGGTGACCTGCAAGTGGGGATGGGGATGTAAATGGGAGTGAGGGAGTGCACAGGGCAGTGAACTGGACCAAAAGAAACAGGGAATCAAATTAAACTTCAGCTTTAAAAAGCCAAGATACTTTCTAAAACAATGTGTGTGATTTTTTTTTAGAACTGGTATCACTTATTTTTACAATATTTGTAATTGACAATTGTTTTCTGTAAAGTTATTAGTGCAGAGCTGCCCAGGGAAAAGCCTAAGCGCTAGTGTTCTTAGGCTTTTATTCACATCAGAACTGATTTTCTCTCTATACAAGTATATAGGACTGCAAATGCAGCTTAAAACTAGTTCATACAGCTTAAAACTCACATGCAGAAATATGAATAATCAACACCACACCAACAACACCATCAACACCACCCCTAAATTTGCTTGTCATAATCAGCTTGTACATGTCTCGCAGGGCTTCCGAGCCCAAGAAGCATGTGTGCAGTTAATGAGCTGACATCAGACGGAGTGTGATTTTCCATGCATCTTCTGGGTTGCATCATATGACACATGTCGTTCTGCCCCACTGTTATGTAATATTTCAGTGTTTTATTAAACTGCATAAGGCTATTATTGATCTGTAATATGCTGGCATCTAGTGGTGCTTTCTTGCCACTACAGCTTGTTTACTATGTGATTTTGTCCTTTCTTCCCTTCCTTCCCTTTGTCTGTCCTTCCCTCTTGTTTACATAGTTAAATAGTTGGTGAGGTTGAATAAAGACACTAGTCCATCCAGTTCAATGTGTGTGTGTCCAAGAATCTTTTAAAATTATCAATGCTTCCCACCGATTGTGGAAGAGAGTTCCACATCCTTACCGCCTTGACAGTGAAAAACCCCTTAAGCAGCTTCTTTTCCAATCTCATTGTGTGTCCCCTTTACACTCCCTGAGACTGAATAGTTTCCTACCTATGCTGGGATCACCATTGAGATATTTGTATCATATCTACTCTCAAGCAGTAGCTGCAGGTGGTATTTGTTTTTGGGGGGGCAGCAAACAGTGCACCTGGGTCGGTCGGTGCAATTACCTCAGCCACGGGCGGCTTCCTCGGCTCTCCGCTGTGGGCATCACGAGCAGGCATCTCCTTCCCCTGCTCGGCGGCTTCCGTCTCCTCCCTCCTCGGCAGCCAATCAGAATGCTTCTCCTTTCCTTTGGGAAACCATCTCACACCCGCGCTTCCTGATTGGCGGAGAGGCAATTCAGTGTTAGAATAGCGTATATTTATTCGCTATTCTAACACACCTGGGTGGGCTCCGAGTGCAATTCTCTGCGTCTGGAGTCCACCCTATTTTGAAGCCTATTAGCGCCTCTGGCTCTAATCAGGTGCTTCAGAAAAAAAAAACCCCGCCGCTGTAATTCATGCACCTGGGGCCGGACACATGAATAGATGAATAGGGGGTGGCAGAAGCGATGGAAAGGAGAGGCTGCGCCCTTAATGGACGGACCGCCCCTGCTCTCAAGCATCTCTTTTCCAGGGAGAATAAATTTAGTGCTTGTAGTCGTTCTTTGTACTTGAGGTCCCCCAGTCCCCTTTTTAATTTTATGTCGCCCTTCTCTGGACTCTCCCAAGCTCCATTACATCCTTCCTGAGTATTGGTGTTTAGGGCTAGTTAGTTCAGCCCTAACTAGATCCTCTCTATTTTGTCCATGTTCCTTCAGTGTTAGTACTTCACAGAGACAGGACTTAGGAAAATCACTGTCTTCTTAAACTTCTTAAACTTCTTAAACTTAAGCTGAAAAAACACCTGGCAGTGAATGGCCCCCTAGCCCCCCCCCCCCCCCCCGTTTTACTTACCTGAGCGCTGTATTTCCCTCGGCGGGACGCGCTGTCCCTCTCTCCACGAGGTCCCGGCTCTTGATTGGATAGATTGATAGCAGTGCAGCCATTGGCTCCCGCTGCTGTCAATCATATCCAATGAGGCAGGCGCATGTCAATGCATAAAGTGGCATTTAAAACAGAACACATGTCACATGATCCAGGACAGTGGATACATAGTGAAGTGTCACTTCACTGCCCTGCTGACTGCACACACACTTCCCCAGTTGCTTAGCCCTGTTAGACAAGGTGCAGATAATGTTTATTGATGGGCAGTTACAGTTTGGCTTCCCTGCACAGCTTTAAAATACCCTCTCCCTCCCATGTGTAAACTGGCTGCTCATATTGAGTATACCATGGGTGTCTGTGCAGGATGCTAACCTTAAAGTGTTACTAAACCCAGGACCCCGCATTCACTATATCTGGTCTCCCACAGTACACAGAACATGTAAATGCAATTATTTTAGTAAATATAAATGGCCAAATACCTCTTTCTCATCAGCAGTATATAGTAGTCTTGTGACTTCTATCAGTACCCGGTTAAAGCTTGTAGGAGGACTTTTCTTACTGCAATTAGCTGTCCTAGCAGGATGCACCACCCCTGATCCTCTGTCTGGACAGTGCTGATTGGTCCTGTGCAAATCACATGCACTCTCCCAAGAAAAATAAACTCTCTAGCAATACACACCAAACTGAGCATGTGCAGCCTGACTTCATAGACTCTTTCTTATCTGGACATGTTCTGGAGTCAGTGGAAGGAAGGGAGGATCTGTGCATACTAGATCAAACAGCCTTTTTACACAATTCAGAGGATTAACCCCTTAGGTTCTACAGTGAGTATAACAAGCATGCTTTACTGCATATGCAGACTGATTTTACTCTTGTGTGGTTTAGTAACACTTTAACTCACAAGTAGCTTAGTGCATAGTATTAACCAATCTGTGTCAACTGCAATGATAATCTGAGAAGCAACAAGAAGATGAAATATTAAAACAAAGTATACATTAGTACTAACACCACATTTGGGTCCTCAAATTTAATTTACTGCAGTAGTATTATATAATCATATGAAATTCAGTTGATGTTAAAATTAGGTCAACACAAACATCATAAATTCACGCCTAATCGGGATCAAAACCATGTCTGTTTTCTCTAGTGAAGTCATTACTTTACAGTCAATAGATAGGCTATATGGTTGGTCCCATTATGCATATGTGATAAATTCAAGTTGTATATTACAAGGGAAGAAAATTGAAATGGAGCACAAGGTTCATTGTTGCACGCCAATACCCAAGTGACCTCAGCATGGTGTCAGCTGACACTCCATCTCTTGGCATTCCATAGCAGCTCTTCATTCCTTCCAAATCAATGATCCACCCACAGGAAAAAGATCATGAAGAACATGACACTATGTTTTGATGCCAACAGACGCCATCCTCTTTAAGAAGTATGGATGTTTGCTGCATGTCACCACCTGTTACTCGAAAGATAAACGAGGGTGGGAGTGAGCCATCCAATGGTCTTGGCACATAGTAACTCAAGTAACATCCATTCCAGAAATTGTTGGAACTGTCATATAGACTAGATGTCATTAGTAAGCCTATAGCATGGTCAAGCAAACTTAGAAACTGTCTTGAGATGTTGCATATAACTTCATCACCATGTGATCAGAAAGACACATCTCTCTCTTTCTTTCTCTCTTTCTCTCTCTCTCTCTCTTTCTCTCTCTATTTTCTATCTGAGAACCTAGAAATGTTGTCAATTATTTATATATGCTGAATGGAGGGAAATAACCACATCTAAGAAATTCAGTGTATTTGCTACAGTTATGGGAATTTCTCGATATATATTAAAATAATGTATGAAAAACATAAACAATCTATGTCCGTTATAATATAATTTAAAGCAGATATCTTTAGATTGTGCTTCTCCAGTTGACATATTGATCTACAAACTGTACCAATTGAGTCTAAAATATTTACTGACAATTTAGATGTTTTTAATAGTACTGCTAACTATTAGGCTGGGTTCACACTATTGCGACTTGGAAGCGGATGTCCCGGCATCCATTTTGCATGTCAGGAGACTGTGACCGGCAATCAGTGGAGCTGGTTCACACAGCTTCGGGACGGCTGCGGAGCGAATTGCACAGGAGTCCTGTGCATCTTTTGGTCCGTTTCAGGTCCGAATTCAACCAAAAATTCAGACTGAAATTAAACCTGAAACGGTGAACAGGGACGCACCGGACTCTTGCTGTGAGCCGCACCACATGGCAGTGTGAACCCAGCCTTAAAGAATTTTTGATCTCTAGACTAGAGTGCTGAAACACCTCTCCAGCTTCCACTATGCTATGTGAACATTTAGGTGGTCAATAGAAAGGTATCCTTATTGCATGATGGGATACTAGAACCCAGACTTGGCATTGACGTGTTGGATTGTGTTCAGCGTGTGACCAGGTTTAGGGGCTCCCCCCAGCACACAAAAAAGTTATGCTGATGGTTACTGGTATCCCTAGCAGTAACTGTGAGACTTGTTGTTGGCTTTCACAGAGGAAAAATCCTGGATGGTTCCTTGGGTTCCTTCTGGGTTTTGCAACAATGTATGAGATGTATGGTGGATGGGTGTGTGTAGCCATTCTCAACCAGGGTTCCTCCAGAGGTTGCTTGGGGTTCCTTGACCTGTGGAAAATTGACCTCCCATCTGAAGATGTGTATATAGTTTTGGGTTCAAATCCACTTGGCAGAGCCAGTGGCATGACACCAATGATCTTTTTAGCTGTCTGCAAGAATGACTTTCTGGCCACCACTGTAAAGGAAGCATTCTTCAATGTAAGGTGCATTATTTCTATTGACCACTTTTAAATACATTTTAGCAGGAGTTCCCCAAGATCTGAAAAATATTTCAAGGGTTCCTCCTGGGTAAAAAGGTTGGGAAAGGTTATTGTAGGGGGGTTGGTAGAAGAGCCACTCTTGAGCTAGGAGCAGAGAAAATCATTATCTATTAGGAGGTGGTTGTTGATGACGATATTCAGTGTTACCTAGGTTGGTCTTTAAGCAAATGCAGTTTAATGAGGAATGCTCATTCCTCCAGACTGACACCTGCCCATGAAGGCATTTTGATGTTTGCAAAACTCCCACCAAAAGCCAGCCCACTACTTGCATCAGGGTGCAGGGCAAAGAGTACTAAGATAGAGTGCCGTAATATTTTCAGGAAGCTATGTACAGCACCCCACTGACTCCTCCCACCAGCCATGATCTGCCTGCATTACAGAGAGGAGTCCATGGTTTTATTACTGGGTCTAAAATAAGGTATGTAATGACAACTGAAAAGGAACCAGGGAAGGTAAAATATAAGCGTAATAAACTTTAGCTTTAACTTTAGACACAGTGTTGCTCTTTAAGTTTTGTAGTTTTCTGCTATGCTAGGTTCACTTTACTATTTGTAAACTAACTCTAAGCCCAAACACAAAAACAGGAACTTTATTAATTAAAAGCTAACCTCCAAGAAAACACAATTGAAAAAAAATAAATGTGGCAGCTGTTTACCTATCAAATTCAGAAATTGTTTTAACTCTCTCCAGTTAGTCCTGAGATTTACACAGCCCTGCCAGACAATAAATCAAGGCCGCTTGTAGGCAGGTGCAGTTGGCTTTCTCCACCGCAGGCTCAACCGCAGCAGCATTGCAGAGCAAAAGGAAGTCAAAAGCAACTTAGTTCCTCTGTGGTTTCCTGGGTCACAGGGGAAAGCTATCCGATTCGATGTTGGCACCATATGTGACTCTGATGGCCATCTTGGTTCAGGCAGAGTCTATTCAAAACCCTGGCTCCCAGGCTTGGCACACATTTTGAGTGTGGCTAGAGTAGTGACAGGTTACCGGTCTGTAAGGGAAAATGCTTAGCATCAGGAAGAGGTTCCAGAGGAGTAGGGAAAGTGCAGGGACATGCCATCCTATCTGGAAGCCTCCCCACTTGGGTATGGACCAGCCAAGCCGCATTCCACCCCTCAAGACAGATGCTGTCAGCACATCTGAGGCCTACTTCTACTGACACATCAATGTTATATGCTGTGAGTTCTCGTGGTCGGGTTGCCTTCCCGCTGGGCCTGTTCTGTATTACCGAACTTTAGTTACAATATAATTCTGTTTCTCTGCCCTTGGACTCAGAGTGTTTTCTACCACCGCACCACCCTGCACCTACTCAAATGCTGATTTTCTCTACTGCAATTAAGCATTACAGCTCGGTCACCTTATCTTTTCACTACCATGAACAGTACTCATAGTGATGGGCATCCATTAAAGGCACATAAAAAACATTCTTGGTTTCATAAACTGGTCTCACATGAGACTCTGAGAGCAGTGGGAGCCATAGGCTGTCAGTCAAATCCTGTCAGGAGGGAGTGCTGTGTGTATCTATGGGTGCACACAATCCAGCTTGGGAGTACGCCTGCATGGGTGCACTCATAGCACACGGCTTGCTAAGGAGGCACACAAGGGAAGAAGGATCAGACAGCGCCGGCAGGGGGAGCCCCCAGCGCTGGCAGGGGGCTCCAGAAGAGGAGGATCTGTGCAATATCATTATAACATCTTTTTTATTTTATGAAAAAAATAAAATGGTATGTGGCAGCTGAATGCTATGTTAGTTTGCTTGGCCATTCACAAAATGCACAGCTGTCGTGCCATCACAGTCTGTGTTTTGTGAATTGCTAAGCAGAAATGGAGGTGTGACAGCAGTGCTGATTGCAGTGGGGAGCCTTAAAGACAAGGAGATCAATACAATCAGGTGAAACTGAGAGCAATGTTTTTTAGGCATTTGGAAGAGGTCAAACATCAACTTTCTTCACTGCAGACATAAACGCATAATAGGCCCTGTAAAACTATATAAATTATAGTGTCCGGAGTTGGGCTTTGTGTTATACCGGTCAACTGATTACAAATCTCTTATGCCCCGTACACACGGTCGGATTTTCCGATGGACATTGTCCGATCGGAGCGTGTTGTCGGAAATTCCGACCGTGTGTGGGCGCCATCGGACATTTTCCATCGGATTTTCCGACACACAAAGTTGGACAGCAGGAGATAAAATTTTCCGACAACAAAATCCGATCGCGTCAATTCCGACCGTGTGTGGCCTGTTCCGACGCACAAAGTGCCACGCATGCTCAGAAGAAATTCCGACACGGGACAGCTCGTTCTGGTAAACTTAGCGTTCGTAATGGATAAAGCACTTTCGTCACGCTGCAATGTTCAAAATGGTTTAATACAGCGCACTCTCTTCTTCTTTATAATGTGACAAGAATTAAGTCGTTTTGATGCTCATATTCACACACGCTTCTCACAAACTTTTTTCGTTACTATTTATCGGGATTCCCTCAATATATTTTGATTTCTCACATCTGACAACATATTTTTTTTTTTTTTTTTTTTTTTACTTTAATGTAGAATCTTTTTTTGTGTTTCTCTTTTTTTTTTTTTGGTGATATTGATTTGTACTCCCGAAAATGTTTGTGTGTTTTTTGTGACAAGTTCCCACAACACCATTGATATGTTGTTCTATTTAATCTGTAGGAGGAGATTGTTTGGTGTTGTTGTCTCTTGTTAATTTCACATTGTACTTTAGAAATGTACCTGAATCATCACCAACAAACTGTCCTTTTTGGATGAAAACACACACAGGAGAGTAGAATTTACCTAAAAATATTTTATTAAGGGGTCACAACTATAAACAAAGAGGGAGGCAACGCTGGAGAAACTGCAGAAGTGGGCGAAGCCTTGGACTCCCAGGGCAGACATCAATTATTTAAAAGCAAAATTGGTGGCCTGAGGAGTCCTTATCTAAGGGAGGGCAGTCTGGTCCAGAAGTCCCAGAGATCCGGAAAGCAGCAGATGACATCTGTGTCCCCAGGCTGTGGTCATACGAGAGACTGCATCTTCTGTCAGACCAGACTGAACCCAGGGTCATTACTCTTTGGTCTTCTTTCCACGCTTCCTTCCAGCCTTTGGCTGTGGTGGTGGAGTTGTGGCAGCAGGAGGAGGAGGAGGAGGAGGATGGTCCATCTCAATGACATCCGTCTTGGGTGTCAGTTCCCCACTCTCCCCCTTACGAAGGACTTTATAAATCAGGTCCTCAGAAATCTTGCGTTGGCCCTCCTGCATGCCCTGCAATTTGGTGGCAGCCATGCAGGCAAAGGCCTCTTCAGGACTGGGGAAGGCTCGGAGGGACGCCGAAGCCTCCTGGATCAGCCTGTACGCTGAATCCTGCACAGGACTAAGAGTGGCCTTCCTGGCCCTTTTATATGGCAGGCGGAGGGGAGGGACCTGAGACTCAGTCAGGCTGCGACTTGTCCCTGGCTTCTCTTGGCTGCCACTTAGCCCCGCCTCCTCCTGGCTGCCACTAATCCCCGCCTCCTCCTGACTGCCACATTCCACAGCCTCCTCCTGGCTGAGGTCTTCCTGTGTATGAAAAAGGGACATAGTTTTAGTATTGTTTTCATCAATCACACACAATTTTCACCTCCTGACTGCTGCAAATTCATTGTTAACAAATATAACACACTATCCTTCTGATCCCAGCATTTTGCATTCTTGTCCCAATTTTGGGTGCCCACTACTGTGTATTGATATGTAAAACACTTTCAAGCAGCAATTAGTGATCAATAATAACATCTAGTAAACATAATTTATTTATTGCCCAGAAATCTGTAGAAGAATGCTATACCTGACTCCAGCTGGGCTCCTCCACTTCTTCCTGGCTGGAAGGCCCAGGTTGGACATCGGAAGCCTCAGCTGGGGTGGAAGGAAGAGTGGAAGGAAGGGTTGAGAGGGATTCCCTGACTTCAGTGTGGTCTGACAGAAATCACAGTCTCTCATAGTACCACAGCCTGGGGACATAAATGTCATCTGCTGCAGCTCCGGACCTCTGGGAATCTGTGACCTTCTTGCGCTCCCTAAGATATGTGCTCCTCAGGCCACCAATTTTAGCTTTTAAATAAGGGATGGTTGCTGTGGGGACCACCGGCTTCACCAACTCCAGCAGTTTCTCCAGCGCTGCCTGCCTCTTCTGTTTGTGGTTATAGTGGGGGTGTCTCACTTGCCACAGACAGGGCAGCTCTCTGTACTTGTCAATAAACAGGGGCAGGAAATTGTGGTCGTTGAACCCATCCATTTTCTCTGCAAGACACAACACAAGACAAACCCTAATGTCAGGCCAAACTCCCCTAATCTTGTTACAATATAGGCTTCAATTTCGAAGCAGTATAGGCCCAAGTTTAGATCCTACCTTCGTTAGCACGATCAGCGTCTCCGATGCTCCTTCCTCCGCTCACAGATCGTACGTAAGACGCGCGCGTTACGATTTATACACACTGCGCATGCGTATAACTCCGCCCGCCCCTGACGTTCTTTCTATTCTATTCCCCGCCCCTTTTTGTTCGGCGCAGTGGAGGAAGAGCACATGGCGGATAGACAGCAGGATAGTGCTAATTACAGCAACGAGGAGGAGGAGGAGGAGGAAAGGCCGGAGCCTGAAACGTCCCGATCCAGAAGGAGATTAAAGGACTCAAATATGTCCTTTTGGGAGATGTTGGAGATGGTGGACATCCTGAAGAAGGCCGACTATGATGGAAAGTATGGGCCTTACCCCAACCCCAATGTCCGAAAGGCCAAGATCATGGCGAAAGTGGTCAGGAGTCTGCACCGGAAATTCGGGGTACGACGATCGAAAGATCAGCTCAGGAAGCGGTGGTCGGACCTGAAATTACGAGAACATGAGCAGTACAGAAAGATCCGGAGAGTGCTGCAAAAAAGTAAGTAGTTGTGCTGTGTTCCTATTGTTCTTGTGTTTATTACGTTCGTGCTCCTCCATGTGCTTTTAGGAACTGTTGCACAGTTTAAAATGGCAACTTTCATGTTCATGGGCACATTATTCGTTCGGATCACACATTTTTTTTTCGGACTATAAAATACCATTGTTTAGGCCATATGCATTTGGCCACCATTTTGAGGCCCTATACTTGTCTTCAAAGAATTGGGTTGTGTAGATGGCTTTGTTACTAGAATGAAATGCAAACTAGATTGTGTGTAAGGAGAGGACACTCAGCAGCTGTTTTCACATCTGGACACTGGAGCACTAGTGTGGGACCCCAGAACACCCTTTTTATTAGGGGGGGGCACACAGGTGCTCCAGTGTATACTATAGGGGGGTCTCCATCTGTGAAGCTTGTACAAAACAGGTAAAGTATTGCAGCTTGACAAAGGACACTAAAAAAGCGACATCTTGGAACTCTGCTAAAATAGACAATTGTACCCCACTTCCAAGCAATGTTTCATCTTTATAGTTCTGCCATCAAATATCTGTGTGCTAATTATACCATTTTTGTTTTACATAGGGGAGAAAAGACTTGGAGGACACCCCTCATCCGAGGAGACCAGAGCCCCCCCCCCCTCTGGAAGAAGGGGAAATCCACCCAACACAAGATGAGCAGGAGGAAGAAGACGTGGTGGAAGTAGTCACCACAACAGGTGAGTGTCTGCAACCACAGGCTCAGATAAGAGATGGATGGCGGCATTTTTTTGAGACCTAATTTATTTTGGGTTTCCTTTCTTTTTAGGTGATCGTGAGGTTGTGGATGAAGATCCTTTCACATCCGAAAGTGCCCAGATCGTGATCGGGGAGATCATGGGGTGTAATTTACAATTGGAAAACATCAAGCAAAACATCAATGATGTTATTCCAAAATATAAAAACATCATTGATGTTTTGGGGCGAGTTTAAAACCCCTCCAAATCACTTTCTTCTTTTGTATGCTACAATGTGCGAAATGTTTTTGTGATTTTTCCCCAAGCCAAATTTGGAGGATGCACACAGTGTGCCAACATGTGCTATCTGCCATCACGGGAGATCAATGGACGCGTTTTGGGGGTGCAACCCCTTCCTCAATAATAAAGTAACGGTGAGGAAGGACTTTCTCCCCAAAAACACGTCCCTTGATCCCCCCTGATGGCAGATAGCACATGTTGACATTGGGAAATTTGTGGTGTGCATCTTCCAAATTTGGCTTTTCCTGGGGTGATTTCCCCCCATCTGAACGCTATATCAAACACAGTTCCTAAATACTCATGTCTGATATTGCCTTCCAGTTCTACCAAATGTGAACTTTGTAAGATCAAGATTTGTGTCTTTCTTGTGGGTTTTACACAGGCCTGTTTTCTATAAAATGCACATTTTGATTTTGGATAATGACACCACAAAAATTGTTATACAACAAACATGTTGGTTTGTCAGAAAAACCTTTGGTAAATGCACATGTGATTGTGCTGGTATTAAAAAGATTGCTCATCAAGAATGTGTGGATTATTGTCTCAACACTACAACACTTTTGGGGTGATGTAATTGTTGTTTGATGAGAAAATGGGGGTAATTTCCTAAGGGCAAATCCACTTTGCACTACAAGTGCAGTTTCAGTGCAGTTGCAAGTGCACTTGTAGTGAAAAGTGTCTTTGCATTTAGTAAATAACAGCCAACAGTGCTTTGTATAAGGTTACACAATCACGACATTTTCTGGACTCCACACATTTCTGTCAGGGTCAGCTAAAACAAACACAAGCAGTAAATGTCCACAAAGAAGAGCCTGGGGGGAGATGCCTGTCGAGAACTTCAAGTCCTGCAGGCTTCTCCCTGTGGCCAAATACCACAGGGTAGCGACCAACCTCTGCTCCGGAGTGATGGCTTGCCTCATGCAGGTATCCTGCCTGCTGATATAGGGGGTCAGCGAAGCCAACAAACGGTGAAATACGGGGTCCGTCATCCGGAGAAAGTTCCTGAAATCATCAGGATTATTCTCACGGATCTCACGGAGCAAAGGCATATGAGAGAACTGGTCACGCTGAAGCAACCAATTCTTGGTCCATGAACTCCTCCTCGCCCTGTTCATGGACTGGACTTGTGTTAAGGTCAGGACCCCAACACCAAGCCCCCGCACAGCACGAACTCTACGAGGAGTACGCATACGAAACATGGCTAGAAAACGGTCGGCTGCTCAGAACGAAGTAATAGACCGCACTGAAGAACAGCAAGGCCTGTGAAGAGCGACCTGAAAAACAGCAACGAGCGGACAAGATCGCACAGAAAACTCCGATACGAACTGACTGCACGCACTGAAGAGCAAATACAAACCCACAAGCACAAACTGAACGGCAGAAAACGATCTGAAAGCCACGAGTCTGAAAAAGCGCGAATCGTCTCTCACCAAACTTTTACTAACACGAGATTAGCAAAAGGAGCCCAAAGGGTGCCGCGCTTGGTTCTGAACCGGCCTTTTCTAGTCTCGTCGTACGTGGTGTACGTGACCGCGTGGTTGTCAATCGGAAATTCCGACAACTTTGTGCGACCGTGTGTAGGCAAAACAAGTTTGAGCCAACATCCGTCGGAAAAAATCAGAGGATTTTGTTGTCGGAATGTCCGAACAAAGTCCGACCGTGTGTACGGGGCATTAGACTTTATTGGCAAAATATAACATTTGTGTTGGTTCCCTTGCTGTTGCATTTTAGTAATCTCTTCAGATTTACACCAACCAAGGAACAAGTGGAGAAGTAGAAGGGAGGGACATTGAACATTTTATTAATTCTGAAGCTAAATAATAGGAAAATGACACAAAAAATCCAGGTGGGCAGATTTCTCTGATTGAGTTCTTAGTGGATGTACCCAATCATTTTTATCCTGGTTTCTGTTTGCAGATTTCTGTTCAAAATTTTTTATTGAAAAGAGGACATAAAGTTCAACAGGAAATATATATGTAACTTATAGCAATGAGAATTATACATGTTGTTTTTCCCCAGCGAAAATTATGTTACAACAATTTTCAAAGATATGACGTGAACCAAAAGTCCAGGGACTAAATTTTCGCAGAGATAGCTGCGGACTCATTATAACATTTTCCAAATACGGCTGAAAAACAAAACAACACACAAAAAAGAACAAAAGCAAAAGCTAAAGGTTTGTACTTTCGTATGAAAAGTAAATCTGCGAACATATATAAAATCAAAGTCTGGTAAACTTTTTGTTAACTGAAAGTAAAATTACCTGTGATAAGAGCGTAAGAGGAAAAGAAAGTGGAGGAGAAAGAGTCAGAAGAAAGGAAAGTATTGAGAAGGTAGAGAGAGATTAGAGAAGGACAGGAAAAGGGGAGGAATGGTCGGGGGGGACGCAAGAGCACCCAGTTTGCCGCTAAGTCTGTCTAATTTTGTTGTGATCTGATTAAGGTTTAAGGAGGCGCTTATCAAAGTCTGGGGGTAGAAAATGTTCAGTCCAAGGGTTCCAGATTTTGAGATGTTGGGGGATTCTATCGAGGATCGTTGCTTCTATTTTACTGTGAATCATTGCTTGAGTAACCCTATTTTTGACCTCAGCTATGATGAGTTTTGGGGTTTTCCAGGCCCTAGCTTTCGTCTGTTTAGCTGCTGTTGTGAGCTGAAGGAGAAGGCGGGTCTGAGATCCGGTGAAATCTGAAGGGATAAGATTCAACAATGCTATTACCGGATCAGGTTCAATAAGATGTTGAAATAGGGTGGAGGCCATTTGAAATATCGCAGCCCAAAATTCATGTACTATTGAGCATGTCCACCATATATGTACATGGGTACCTCGCTCGTTACAACCACGGAAACAAGTAGCTGGATGATTTGGGAGAAATTTAGAGATCCTGGCAGGAACCAGGTACCATCTCATGAGTACTTTGTAGTTTGCCTCTTGCGCGATTACATTTTGTGATGATATTTTCGTATTGGACCAGATATCAGACCAGTCCTCTGCATCAAGATCTATTGCGAGGTCTTTGGACCACTGCGCAGCATAAGAGGGAAGGTTGGTTGGGGGGGAGGTCAGAGGAGCATATAAAAGGGAGATTAGACCAGGGGCGTGAGGGTCAGAGTTGCAAATCCGTTCAAAGGTGGATAAGTCATCTAATGCGGTATGTGTACCTATCGTTGTTTGGATAAAATGGGATATCTGTAGCTATCTAAAGACTTCTGTAGGGGGGGATATCAGCTAAGTTTTGTAGTGAAGAGAACGACTTTATAGTGGATCCAGAACCAAATCGCATATGCGGTATAATCCCGCCCTGAGCCAGGTTTGGAATGAGCTTGGGTTAACTTGGGCCGGGTAAAATTTGATCCAAATAAGAAAGTAACGGGGAATGCGGAGATTGCAGCTTAAAGGGACCTCGGAGTTTATCCCATAACTTAAGGGAGTGTCCAGTTATGGGATTACTGATTGGACCACGAGTTGTGGGGGGCAACCATAGTAGGTTAGATATTTTGAGTGGGTGTAGGTCGATAGCTTCCAAACTGACCCAAAGTGGGATTTCATTTTGTGCGTGATATAGTGCAGTGTTTCTCAACTCCAGTCCTCAAGGCACCCCAACAGGTCATGTTTTCAGGCTTACCATTATTTTGCACAGGTGATTTGATCAGTTTCACTGCCTTAGTAATTACCACAGCTGTTCCATCTGAGGGAAATCCTGAAAACATGACCTGTTGGTGCGCCTTGAGGACTGGAGTTGAGAAACACTGATATAGTGTAATCTGGGCCAGCTGGGCAGCGTGATAATATCCCAAAAAGTTAGGAAGACCTAACCACCCCTTGAGTTTTCTACGTAGTAGTACAATTTTAGAAACTCTAGGTCCAATTGGGCCCCATATGTATTTGGACACTCGTGTCTGGATAATTCGGTGATAGTATGAGGGAATTAGGATCGGAAGGACTCTATATAAATAAAGCAATTTTGGAAGCAGAGACATCTTTACAGCCGCTATCCGGCCTAGCCAAGAGATACATATCGGAAGCCACGCTTCTAATAGGGCTGTTAGTTGTTTTAACATAGGGAGGTAGTTGGTTCTAAATAGGTGGACCGGGTCGCTGGTTAGTTTGATACCAAGATAAGCTATTGAAGATGAAGACCAGGTGAAGGGGAAGAATTCCCGTATGTGTTCTAATTCTGACTGTGGTAGAGACACGTTGAGAGCCTTTGATTTGGACTCATTAATTTCCAGTCCTGATATTAGGGCAAATTTGTTTAGAAGATAGATAAGGTTAGGGAGTGTAGTTCGAGGAGAGGTGACAAATAGTAGTGCGTCGTCTGCAAATAGACATAATTTGTGTGATGTAGAGGCTATATCGAGGCTTTTGTTGTTTGGATTTGCCCTAAGGAGGGCTGCTAGTGGTTCAATCGCTAATGCGAATACTAGGGGGGAGAGGGGGCACCCTTGTCTAGTACCTCGTAAAATCTGGAAACAGTCCGAGCGGTATCCTGAATATTTAACATATGCTTGTGGCTGGTTATATAGGGAATTAACCCATTGTAGGAAATTGGGGTCAAATCCCCATCTCTGTAGTACATAATTAAGGTAAGGCCAAGAGACTGTGTCAAACGCCTTATGAATATCGAGAGAGAGAAGATGCATGGGGATCTGGCGTGTTTGGGCTAGGTGTTGGAGTAGAATCACGCGTCGGATGTTGTCACTTGCCTGACGTTTTGGAATGAAGCCAACTTGGTCTTTATGTATAAGGCCACCTATAATTGGATTGAGGCG
Source organism: Aquarana catesbeiana (assembly GCF_042186555.1). Taxonomy (NCBI): domain Eukaryota; kingdom Metazoa; phylum Chordata; class Amphibia; order Anura; family Ranidae; genus Aquarana; species Aquarana catesbeiana. Next base: position 659,961,530 of record NC_133325.1, on the reverse strand, counting down.
TAACGCCATAATTTTGGCTAAAATCTTTATCTGTTTGCAGATTTTAGATTTTTAGATTTACATCTGTAGTGATACCCCCGTGGGGTTGCTGCGTGTAGTAGTTCCACACATCACCCTGCTAGGCCAGGCATTCACTTCAGACACACATTGCCAGTCAATGAACAGTCCTTTAGCTTGTTTTTTGTTTTTATTTAGGGGATTTAACTAGGATTTGGGAAAGGGACATGGGATGCCCAGATAATTGATCTTGATGAATTGAACAATCGTTTTGAATCTAAAGCTCTCCATACTCCTCCAGCACATCACTTGAGTACACTCCGCTTTCTCTACTGCACAAACATAGTTTCCTTGTACAGCTAGCACGTGCTTAGGCCCTACTCTGAATAAGTCCTAAAAATTCAATCCATTTGCTGACAAGGGGTCTGCAGACCCCACTGATTTAGCAAGCGATAACAATGAAAGAATACTTGTGCAAGCTGCAAAGCTTGGTGGGCTACTGGTCCCAGGCAGTCCTGTGCAAGTCCCGCCAACCCTCCTGGCTGCAGCAACTTGACTCAAACACCAGTGACATCACAGCCTCTCCCTCTGGCTTCACATCCACTCCTGGCATGTCTCTCCCAGACTTCTCCACTGTGCCTGTCACTCACTGACCCCTGAATGGATCCCTCTTCCTGCTCCTGTTCCAGACACCTCTCGATGCCCGTGTATCTAAAGGTTCCTCCCCAGCTCCCGAGCTCCAGACCTGAGTTCACCCCCCCCAGAAAGGGGGTTCCCTCAAGGGCCACGACAGCCTAACACTCCATCACTAGTTCTTCCACCCAACAACTGCTCCCACAGCAGGCTGACCATGAGTATATATAGGAGGCCTGCCCCCTGCCAATCCTAGTTGGGGATTGGTCAGGGCTCCCAAATACACTCCATGCCACCCCCATCCTCTGCCCTGCCTCTTTTTCAGAACCCTCTAGAAACAGTGGAGGTGCCAGAGAGAGATGAAGCACATGTCAGTCACCTACTGCTATACTCAAAACCACTCTCAGCCCCCAGGTCAAAAAAACAGGCCTTGCTCACAGCTAGGCCTGCCTAAATTTACCTGCACTGGCTGTAACCAAAAACACAACTATTCTAACAACCTACCTACCTAAGGTAGAGAGTGCTACACTCACCGCCCACCAGAATACAGCTGGTCCCCAGCTGAGGAAAAAAATAGAAAAATTATTTCTGGGCCCAGGAGCAAGGGCATCCCATGAATTAAGTTGGATGGGGGAAGGGAAACAACTTGGATGGGGCTATAGTACAAATAAATATCAGTACAAAAATAGAGACATACATTTTTGGTAAGTATTTACCCTGTACATCACAATTAAGACACACCTAGCTACAGGTCCCTGCAACTAAACTCATGCCACATTCTTGAGCCAGAGCATTTCTCCCTCAGGAAAATTACTCTGCTTGCAGCATTCTTGTCCTCCGGAATGGTGGGGATGGACAGCCGTCCCATCCCTGAAGATCCTAAAAGAAAACACAAACCATACATCCTACACTTATATTCTACCTATACACTGTACAAATCTCCACTGAAAGGGGGTTTCTATCCTTCCAGCAAAAATCAGCAACACTACATATACAGTTTTGCTTGCTTTGTTCTGTCAGAAGAGAACTATAACCTAAAAACAGAACAACAACAAAATATATACATTAACAACAGCAATCCATCTTCTGTTCCTGGTGGGAGGGGCCCCTCCCTGAACAACAGGCTCCAAAAGAAGTGAGCAGGAACAGTACACCCAAAGTGTCCATGACTAGACAGTCTCTCTATCAGGCACACAGGGTGGCAGGCATAGTCTGTTCCTACAAAGGTCAAAGAAAAACAAGGAAAAAGGAACCCAGTCTACCTCTCTCACTGTTCAAATACCTGGGTTTCAAGCATAAAACCGTGGGTTAGGCAGTCTCTTCCAGTCCTTCTCTCCTCTGTCCCTGTGGACCGCATGACTTTCTGAAAACCCTCCCGTTTTGCAAATAAGCACCCGATCCTAGTAAATGGTCCTACCAAGCCGCCGCTCTTCCTTGATTTCCAGGAACCTAGCCCAGATCGCACTACCTGGCACCCGCAACAGTTTGGGGACGTGTAGATACTCCCAAACCATGTCATCCTCCCATCCATCCCGGGAGCTCTCAATGTCCATCAAGATCTGGGAGGGGACATATGGGAAGTCCAAGCCCCACTCCAGGGCCACTCTCTTCTGCACCACCCTCTGGATTCGGCGGACCCTAGGCAGCTCTCGCGGGTTCCGCTTTCCAGGCATGACGCAGGCAGTAAGGGCCCAAATTACCCACTGCTGCTGAGAAAGTTCTCTAATTGCCTGCTGGTGATTGGGGTCCGTACAGCCAACTTAGATCCCACAGCTAATTCCGGTCCACCTTCTGCCTCAAGGACCCAGGATTCCCCGGTCTCCCATTCCTCTTCCGAGCTCTCACAGTGGGATGACCACTCCGCCAACCGCTCCAGGGACCCAAACTCAGCTTGAGGAGAACCCCAATCTAGGACCCGACCCTCGCTTACCTCGTCCAGCTCACCTGGAGGTGCACCTCCCTCTAGCATGGGCTCCTTCTGGATGGGAGGGATTTAGAGCTGGCTGGCTCTTCAGGGATGTCATCCAGCTCCTGCACACTAGCACATGCAGTCGCCAGGCCTCTGGCCAGGCCACAGGTCATGGCAATTTCCTTCCCGACGGTATTCACGGAGGGGACACCAGGCTGCAACACCTCTCCGCCTCTGGCTGGTGATCTTTGGCCCTCTTCAGCCTTGCAAATCTTCAGCAGCTGCGGCATACAAAGTCCTGAAAGCAGGTTGACATTATAGTACCGTGGCTCCTGCTGAACAGGTCCCAGTCTGGTAAGTGGCTCCCCACAATGGCCACACCGGCCCCAAGCAGTCACCTCCACCGTCGGAATCTAAAACTCTGGGCAGAGCAAACAGCCGCTCCGCTCCATTAATCACCCAAAGGCGAGCCCTCCGTGTAGCTCCAACCGAACTCCAGTATCCACCAGCGCCCACTCCTGCACATCAGGTAACCACTGCTATGTGGGCATCAGCCGATTGCCCTCTGCCATCTTCAGCTGCCTCATGATGCCTGCTACTAGCGGGAAAATGTTAGTTTCCTCCAGGGTGTGGCTCCGCCCTCCAACTCTCCATCTGCTCAGCGCCTGAAGAACTGATAAGCAGGCTCCATTCTGCACGCATTGCTTTAAACCCTTGTTGAATAGGTCTGGAGTTAGCAGGCATGCTGATGCTAGCAGGATTTGCCCAGACATTTGCTTAGCGTGGACTGCGCCATAGTAAATAGAGACTGATAGCATGTGAATTGTCCAGTGGTTGCCTATGGCAACAATAAAGTCAATAACCAATGCCTCCTTGTAAAAAACTGACTTGACATAGTCTCGCCCGCAGGCACCCCCAGGCTGCTTCCTATCACCCGGGGTAACAGAAGACATTCTCAGGCACACTTTACTGTTTTTAAGCAGGAGTTTGGAGCAAAGTTTAAGATTCCTGTAATCCAGTGGGAAATGTCCACGCCGTACAGAGCGCCTGGACATATTTGTAATCCATGGGCACCATCTCCCGCCGTGGCTACCATGGGTGACGGTAGATATTTTACAGTCACTGAATTGCAGTATAGGTACAAGTGTCCACCCCAGCACTGGTTGGGGTAAATGGGTAGCAGGAACTGTAATTATGACAATCCTAAATGGTTGCTATTGACAACAGCACTTGTTAAAACGCTGAAATGTTGGCAAACACACAAGTCCTTTTCCTTAGTTGAATCTTCTATGTAACAGGACAAGCAAACTCCCCCTCTTCTGCGTTGCTAGAGGCGATAGCCAGTAGGATAACCGTGACAGTGGATCTCAGTGGGACCTCCAAAATGTAGCAGTGCCCTCGTGGGGTCGCTGTGTGTAATAGTTCCACACATCACCCTGCTAGGCCAGGCATTCACCTCAGACACATTAGTGTAAACATAAGTGTGCTCGTAGTGAAAATACAATAGGACATGAAAAGTGATAATCAATAATACATATGAAAAAAGGCATCCGTGGCGTTTCAAGGATTGGCAGACCCGAAAATCCAAACTAGAACTAATACTCGTTGGTCGGGGAGACCGTGAGTATAAAAAAAAATGGAAAGAACTCCAATGGTGTAGTAGGGGAACGTAAAAAACTTTTATTCCTCACGGAGAAGCAGGCGGGAACAAGCCACTGCCATAAAAACACAAATAAAACCAAGCTGGCAGGTTAAAACAAACCGAGCACCTGTGTACCAAGGGAACATGGGGCATAATGGCGTAATGGCGTCAGTGCGTAGCCACGCCCTACATGTTTCGTCATAGATGACATCTTCAAAGGGGCACGGGCGACGCACTGAACCATCACCTATATAGTACCAAACGGCAACCATACCTCGTTTTCGTCTGGGCGCCGTTACGTAATTAGCAATAACAATGCATGGGAGAACACCAAGCCTCGATCCGATGTACATCCCGCAAGTAAAACAGTGTAAACACGGAAGGAAAAATAAAAAACTGAATGGGCAAATGAGTAACCCTGGACGTGTATGGGATTGCACAACCCTACAAACGTCCTGGTATGTATAAAAAACTAAAATATCGATTACAATAAAATAAAATATAAATCCTATATATATTAGACCAGAAAGATAGACACAAATAAAAACAAAACCAAAACAAACTGTTACATGAACACTGCAAACAGAAATGATGACACTCAAGACACCATACTGTCAGCATAGATCATGAGACATGTATTAAGAGTTACCATCATATGGAAGTGGGCATAATTTATGCATTATCAGTAAACGCATTTATCTCAAAAATTAAAATATTGATTAATAATACAGCGACCAAAAACAATAGAATAAAATATAAATTCTATATATATATTGGACCACAAACATAAGCACAAATAAAAACAAAACCAAAACAGACTGTCACAGTAACACTGCAAACAGAAATGATGGCACTTAAGACACCATACTGTCAGCATAGATCATGAGACTTGTATTAATAGGTACCATCATATCGAAGTGGTATTCTCCCAGCAAGGTAGTAAAGTGCAAAGAACAAATTCAGGAATAGGCATAATTTATGCATTATCAATAAACGCATTTATCTCAATATCAACATTTAGCCCAAGGGGTCTAAGTCATCTGATTTTGTATATCCACCCCATTTCTAACTTGGAGATGGCACGTCTTTTGGGTCCCCCTCTCCATGGTAGTTTTAATCTATCAATGCCTACAAAAGAAGTTCCCGCCTGCTTCTCCATGAGAGATAAAAGTTTTTTACTTTACCCTACTACACCATTGGCGTTCTTTCCATTTTTTTTTTATACCCACGGTCTCCCCGACCAACGAGTATCAGTTCTAGTTTGAATTTTCGGGTCTGCCAGTCTTTGATACGCCATGGATGCCCGAGGATACAGACTTACAGGAGGTTCATCTGTCCCTGCAGAGGTCTGTATCTGCCTGCGAGTTAGACCTTGCTCTTTAGGAGGTCCACCGTTTCCGGTAAGGGCACAGACTTATTGATCTGGATTCACCTTCAATCCGGGGATCTTCTCTACACTTCTCTTCGCCCCTGTTTTTCCCTCCTGGGTGAAGGTAGATGAATTTTGGACACTCAATCTCTTTTTTGTTATTGGTCCTATCTGTCTTCATCTTTTTTTTTTTTTTTTTGATCTATGTATGGACAATTTTTTACACTGTATCAAAGGTTTACCCAATTAGTGTATGAACTTTATTTTATTCCCTTTCCATTTTGTCACTTTTATATTTTTTTCATATGTATTATTGATTATCACTTTTCATGTCCTATTGTACTTTCACTATGAGCGTACTTATGTTTACACTTTTGTTTTTTGCCACATAGATATTTGTTGTTTTTTTGTTGCAGCTGTAGTAGCTTCAAGCATTTGTTCTTTAGCGCGGTATCCCTTTACCTTATTTTTAACTTGGAATATCACTTAACCTGCTGCTTGAGCATGTATTAGTGACTAGTGTCACCTTTTATTATATCACTTATTGTCTTTATGCACTAAATGTAATATTTTGAGTTTATTGGCTTATTTCATGTATCCAGTATATTCACCTATTACCCTCGGGTGGTGATAACCCTAGAGATTACACTTAAAGATGGACGTCTTTGAATATCGAGCCTCACGGGTTATTAAAAAGGATGGAGTATTTGAAGCCAATGATGAATCAGAGGGTGATCTGGGAGGTCTTTTTATGAGACTCAAAAACCTTATGATCTCCGAGATATACACTCAATGGGATATAGCCTTTTTAGAGCAGTATGTGGATGACTTGATGGTTCCAAGAAGCCTCAGGTGGGATGTAAGCCCACAAAAAGGTGAATCTGAACTCAAGGATTGGTTCAAATACTTCAATGAAGCTGGAGTTAAATTCCTGGAGTTTTTGATCCAAAGGAAAAATAGTAAATTAGCATGGCTGGATGTGGAGATCAAGCTTATTAAGGAGAAACTTTCTCCCAACACCAGTAGTGAAAAGTATAAGGAACGTTCTATTAATCTCAAAAAGCTACTAGAAAAAGAGGAAATTGAACAAAAAAACAAGAAAAAGAAAAAATTTAATAGAGATGTGGGGGACTACAAAAATGGGCTCATTTTTGATTGGCAGAGTAAAATTTTAGCCGACGAGGCGGAGCCCATTGAGTATTTGGATGCCCCCCACCTTTCTAGTTAAGATACTGATTTGAACTTTGAGGGACATGGAGGACATCCATATAGACCGCCTCCCCCTCACAGTCAACATCCTACCACTTCTAGACGTGTCTCCTATCGGTCACCAGAGAGACACAATAGACCCCCTCAATCTAAATCCCGATCTTTGGGAAATCCACCTAAAGGCTCTTCTTTCAAGTCACCAAATAAGAAATCTATTGGCCGTAAGTTTAATGGCCGTACTCAATACTATGAGGGTTATCATCAGAATGGCCAGAATAGAGGATCCTACTATGATGAATACCCCCCCAATCAATATGGTCCCCCTAGAAGAACCTATGGGGAGGACCAATATTACAGCTGTTCGTTTTCTACTCAAAACCGATTTCAACCTGTAAAAGGTCCCGATCATGATTATGAGAATAATGGGTTTAGGGGCAATGATGACTATCATGCTGATTACAGTACCCCAAAGCGAGGTATGTATACTGACAGGCCTCCTTGGTACCAACCACCTCCCTCCCAATGAGGGGACCATGGTGGTTGGCGCACTCCCCAGCAGCCACAACATGAAGAATACTCTCAACCACAACATTGGGGTTTTCCCCGGGGAGAACAAAACCCCCAAAGACCCATAGAAAGAAGAGAGGAGTCGGGGGGGGGGGATCAAAAAGCCAAGCGGAAACGAGAATGAAAGGACAGGGAATTTTCAACCTGAGTAAAACCATTTTGACACAGGCTGAGACCTCCATTTTAGATAAAGGCCTTAAATTTGCACCTCCTAAATCACTCAATAAATTTCAAACTTACATTGATATTCACAAGTATACAAGAAAATTAAATGTTAAAAGATATATGCTGTCAAATCCCATTAGTTCTCATGGTAATCATTCTACTAATATTATGCATTCAGGCCTGGCGAATGCCTCCCTATTTAACCCGCCAGGTGGCCTACCCGCTTCTATTAAAGTCTTTAGAGATGTCCTTCTCAGAGATCTTGAAAGCATGAAAATTAAGAATACTAAAATGGCCAAGGACTTACAATTAGGACTAGACCAGCTTTGTAAACCAAAGGACCTTATAATTAGGCCAGCAGTCAAAGGGGGGGATCGTTGTCCTCGACAAGGCAGATTACCTTCAAGAGTTTGGCAACATTGTCGGGGACCGCGATACCTATACTCCTCTCAAGTCTGATCCACGTTGTAGATTTAGAAAAGAATTGGAACGAATCGTTAATCATGGGCTTGAGGTATAATTAATAAAAAGGAGAAATTGTTCTTGGTCCCGGTAGCCTCACGGATTCCTATTATATACTACTTGCCCAAGATTCATAAGGATCCTGTCTGCCCACCAGGCTGTCCAATTATCAGCGGAATAGATTCCATTACCTCTAGGGCTGGGAAGTACATAGACAGTTTTCTTCAACCCCTAGTGAAACTACTGCCAGCTTACATCAAGGAAAGCAAGCATACCATCAATTTGCTTAAAAACTGTGCATATAGGGAGGGGCATTGGCTGGTCACAGCTGATGTCACCTCCCTATATATTATAATCCCCCATAGTTGGGGAATTAAATCAGTGAGATACTTTCTGAATAAAGATCCCTTACTACCAAGCAGACAGAAGCGCTTTATTATGGATCTTCTCGAATATGCCACCACACACAATTTCTTTTGGCATAATAATCAGTTTTTTCTTCAAACTAAGGACGTGGCTATGGGGGCAAAGTTTGCCCCCAGCCTTGCCAATTTATTCATGGGTAAGTGGGAGTAGGAAGTCATCTATGCCCAGCCAAGACCAGAGTTGGTCTTGTGGGCAAGATATATAGATGACGTCCTCCTCTTATGGAATGGTACCCATGAGTCTCTGTGTACATTCATGGAGAGTCTGAATAATAATGACAGGGGCATTGAATTCAAATATGAAGCCAGTCAATATACGGTTAACTTTTTGGACCTTAGGATTTGGGGTGAGGGTGACTCTCTAATCACCTCCACCTATTTTAAGGCCACAAACCGCAATTCATTCATACCCCATGATAGTTGCCATCATAAGGCTTGACTTGACTCAGTTCTCAAAAGTCAATTCATAAGAATGAGACGTAATTGTTCTAAAATAGCTGATTTTAAAGCCCAGTCTAAGGTACTTATGGATAAACTTATAGAGAAAGGATATAATGCTTCCCTTTTGAATCAAAAACTTGACAAGGTAGAACTTTTAGACTGGGAACATCTGCTTGCCGATAAAGTAATGACCGTTAGAAGTGAAAATGACAACAATTTTTCTTGTCCGTTCATAACAGGGTATTCCTGCCAACATTTTTTAATTAAAAAATTATTATATAAACATTGTCATATTGTCAAAAAATGATTGTATGTTGGGCCCTGCCCTCCCTGATAGACCCCAGTTGGTGTTTAGAGGGGTCCCCCCAATCAAATCACTTGTGGCCCCTAGTGTGTGTGACCCTCCCAGTAACAAACCCATGTTTTTTCAAAATCTAGTGGGTTACTATAGATGTAGGAACTGTGGGGTATGTTCCATCAATTCCATTAAAGATAGGAAGATCAGTCATTTCCACTCCACTAGTACTTCCCATGAGTTTTTAATAAAGTCACTTGTCACTTGTTCCACTCCTGGTGTTGTGTATCTTCTGACTTGCCCATGTGGGCTTCAATATGTGGGATGCACTGTTCGACCCCTACAAGTCAGACTAAATGAGCACATTGGGAATATTAGGAGAGGCTTTAAAGGTCACCCGGTCTCAAAACACTATCTAGAAGTACACAGACAGGACCCTAGGGGAACTTCTTTTGTAGGCATTGATAGATTAAAACTACCATGGAGAGGGGGGCCCAAACAACGTGCCATCTCTAAGTTAGAAATGGGGTGGATATACAAAATCAGATGTCTTAGACCCCTTGGGCTAAATGTTGATATTGAGATAAATGCGTTTATTGATAATGCATAAATTATGCCCATTCTTGAATTTGTTCTTTGCACTTTACTACCTTGCTGGGAGAATACCACTTCGATATGATGGTACCTATTAATACATGTCTCATGATCTGTGCTGACAGTATGGTGTCTTGAGTTCCATCATTTCTCTTTGCAGTGTTCCTGTGACAGTCTGTTTTGGTTTTGTTTTTATTTGTGCTTATGTTTCTGGTCCAATATATATAGAATTTATTTTTTATATTTTATTGTATTGTTTTTGGTCGCTGTATTATTAATCGATATTTTATTTTTTGAGATAAATGTGTTTACTAATAATGCATAAATTATGCCCACTCTTGAATCTGTTTTTTGCATTTTACTACCTTGCTGGGAGAACACCACTTTGATATGATGGTACCTATTAATACATGTCTCATGATCTATGCTGACAGTATGGTGTCTTGAGTGTCATCATTTCTGTTTGCAGTGTTCCTGTGACAGTTTGTTTTGGTTTTGTTTTTATTTGTGCCTATCTTTCTGGTCTAATATATATAGGATTTATATTTTATGTTATTGTTTTTGGTCGCTGTATTATTAATTGATACTTTAGTTTTTTTATACATACCAGGACGTTTGTAGGGTTGTGCAATCCCATACACGTCCAGGGTTGCTCATTTGCCCATTCAGTTTTTTATTTTTTTATTTTTTTTTAACAAGAAAAGTTTTTTATTTTTCCTTCCGTGTTTACATTGTTTTACTTGCGGGATGTACATCGGATCAAGGCTTGGTGTTCTCCCATGCATTGTTATTGCTAATTACGTAACGGCGCCCAGACGAAAACGAGGTATGGTTGCCGTTTGGTACTCTATAGATGATGGTTCAGTGCGTCGCCCGTGCCCCTTTGAAGGCATCATCTATGACGAAACATGTAGGGCGTGGCTACGCACTGACGCCATTACGCCCCATGTTCCCTTGGAACATGGGTGCTCATTTTGTTTTAACCTGCCGGCTTGTTTTTATTTGTGTTTTTATGGTGGTGACTTAATTCCCGCCTGCTTCTCCGTGAGGAATAAAAGTTTTTTACGTTACCCTACTACACCATTGGAGTACTTTCCATTTTTTTTTACACTCATTGTCTCCCCGACCAACGAGTATTAGTTCTAGTTTGGATTTTTAGGTCTACCAATCCTTGAAACGCCACGGATGCCCAAGGATACAGACATACAGGAGGTTCATCTGTCCCTGCAGAAGGCTGTATCTGCCTGACTTATCGACCTGGATTCACCTTCAATCCGGGGATCTTCTCTACACTTCTCTTCCCCCCTGTTTTTCCCTCCTGGGTGAAGGTGGATGAATTTTGGACGCTCAGTCTCCTTTTTTTTATTGGTCCTATCTGTCTTCATCAAGTCTTTCCTTTTTTTTTTTTTTGATCTATGTATGGACATTTTTTTACACTGTATCAAAGGTTTACCCGATTAGTGTATGAACGTTATTTTATTCCCTTTCCATTTTGTCACTTTTATATTTTTTTCATATGTATTATTGATTATCACTTTTCATGTCCTATTGTATTTTCACTACGAGCGCACTTATGTTTACACTTTTGTTTTTTGCCACATAGATATTTGTTGTTTTTTTGTTGCAGCTGTAGTGCCTTCTAGCATTTGCTCTTTAGCACGGTTTACACCCCTTTACATTACCTCAGACACATTGCCAGTCAATAAACAGTCCTTTAGCTTGTTTTTGTTGTTTTTATTTAGGGGATTTAACTTGGATTGGGGAAAGGGACATGGGATGCCCAGATAATTGATCTTGATGAATTGAACAATCGTTTTGAATCTATATTGACAGTCTCTAAAGCTCTCCATACTCCTCCAGCACATCACTTGCGTAAACTCCTCTTTCTCTACTGCGCAATCATAGTTTCCTGGTACAGTTAGCAAGTTTATAGGCCCTTCTCTGAATAAGTCCTAACAGTTCAATAATAGCCATATGCTGGCAAGGGGTCTGAAGACCCCACTGATTTAGCAACCAATAACAATGAAAGAATACTTCTTGTGCTAGCAAAGCTTGGTGGACTACTGATCCCAGACAGTCCTGTGCAAGTCCCGCCAACCCTCCTGGCTGCAGCAACTTGACTCAAACACCGGTGACATCACAGCCTCTCCCTCTGGCTTCACATCCAGTCCTGGCATGTCTCTCCCAGACATCTCCACTATGCTTGTCACTCACCGACCCCGGAATGGATCCCTCCTAGTGAATTGCCCGGAAATGCTCCCCGCTGTCCTCTTCCTGCTCCTGTTCCAGACACCTCTCGATGACTGTGCATCTAGAGGTTCCTTTCCAGACCCAAGTTCACCCCCCGGGAAGGGGGTTCCCTCAAGGGCCACGACAGCCTAACACTCCATCACTAGTTCTTCCACCCAACAACTCCTCCCACAGCAGGCTGACCATGAGTATATATAGGAGGCCTGCCCCCTGCCAATCCTAGTTGGGGATTGGTCAGGGCTCCCAAATACACTCCATGCCACCCCCATCCTCTGCCCTGCCTTTTTTTCAGAACCCTCCAGAAACAGAGGAGGCGCCAGAGAGATGAAGTACATGTCAATCACCTACTGCTATACTCAAAACCACTTCCAGCCTCCAGATCAAAACAAACAGGCCTAGCTCACAGCTAGGCCTGCCTAAATCTACCTGCACTGGCTGTAACCAAAAACACAATTATTCTAGCAACCTACCTACCTAACGTAGAGGGTGCTACACCTACATTTAATCATTTTTGTTATGAATTGCTTATCAGTTTTTTTTTATTTGGGTAACAACTAATCTTGCATTATACTATATACAGTATTCTGTATGCAAATAACAACGTACATCCAGGCTGCAGAGAGTTTGCATGCCGCTGGGAATATCAACTTTGACTGAATTTCACATCTATAATTTCAACAGAAGGAATATAAATAATGTAATATATGTAGAAAAAGGATATTGAATACATATTATTGCTGTTTGCTTTATTTGTAAACAACAGAATATAGCATCTGTTATAGAGTTTGCTTGATATGTTCTAACTCTCAAATCTCAGAGGGTTAACATATAAAAGGGACTCTGTCACCAGAGCTGGACATCCAATTAGGCAAGTGTAGGCACTGTGTCTAGGGCCCACAAAGGAGAAAGCAGACAAAATAAGGAAAAAAGACTGGCGTACAAAAACTGAATGCAACAAAAAATCAAGATCTACAGTATATGATTGCTTCCTTTACCCTAATTTTTTCTAACCTCTTTTGTGTGAAGGGATTCTTTGGGAATATTCATTACATTCTTACTTCTTTGTATTTGCAAATTACATCTTTTGAATCAAGTTTTCTTTACATTATTATATTGGAGTAGCTAGATTGTTAAGAGCTTTCTTCTCTGCTGACTTTTATTTATTTTTTTCTACAGACCGAAGAACCTCTTTAAGCCAGATACACAAATTACTGTGTTTATAAAACGACACTGATTCTCTGAAAAGTAGCGTTTTCCCAAAATGGTCACTGAAATTTGAATTCTTAGATAATGTTTGCCCAGTCTGTACCTCTGCAAGGATGATTACATAACTACTTCTACATACACTACACCACAACCCCCAAGGCCCTGATCCACAGCTACAGCACCCGATTATTCCTGTGAATGTTTTACCTTTAAAGTTGAACCTTGCTAATGTCTCCCCTACCTTCACTTATGGCATTTTGCCTTGCTGCTCAGCTCTACACTGTGGGAGGCAAGAGGAAATCATCCAAATAATGGGCCGCACATAGAAGATGCTCAACTCCAGTCAAGATTTATTGCAATGACAGCACACTGCTCGCTCTCCCCATGTGGGCATGGCTTTGGGTGGGAGTGAGAAGCATGCTGTCATTGCATTAAACCTTGGCTGGAATTGAGCATCTATGTGTGGCCCATTAATTGGATGGTGATCTACAGTGGAGTAAGTGTGGACTTCAGCACCAAGCTGATTGCAGGGAATCAAGGAGGATACAGATTGACATGTGGGTGGTGAAAGGGGCTGGGTTTGTCAAGCAAAAGGAAATATCAAATATTCCCCCTTTGAGGAGCTGTGGAGACATCAGGGGTGCATGGGCAAGGTAGGTGGTAATAACTACATCTCATGCTGTCAAGTATACCTGCTGTGCCAAAGTTGGGTCTGGGAAGCACTGAGAAGAGGGAGCAGCACCTATGTTTTATGGGGGGGGGGGGGGGGGTAAAAGTAGAACGTGTTTATTAAAAAAATGTATTTTATTAAAAATGTGTGTAACAAACACATGCTGTGTAACATGCTGTGTAACAAAAAAAAATTAAATACAAAGTTAACTCTTAAATGTGTATGTCACTTAATGGATTACTGTTACTGCCTTAATAGGCCTGGATAGTATAGCTCTAGTTATACTTTCAGCCCACTGCAGCTATGAGAGCTGCAGTTTTATTTCTCCTCTTGCTCATTCACAGAACACCTTATATTTTGTGAAAGGCCTGAAGTATAGTGGGAGTTATAATATACAACCCAAATGAAAGTGTGAATAATAAATAAATTACAATGATCCATTACCTTGCATACACCACAGGAGTGTTAATATTTTACAGAGTTGATTTTAAAGTGGTTGTAAACTCTTACAGACCAGGTTTTACTACAGGTAAGCCTATAATAAGACTTACCTGTAGCTAACCCGGATACAGTATCTCACAAAAGTGAGTACACCCCTCACATTTTTAAAAATATTTTATTATACCTTTTCATGTGACAACACTGAAGAAATTACACTTTGCTACAATGTAAAGTAGTGAATGTACAGCTTGTATAAGAGTGTAAATTTGCTGTCCACTCAAAATAACTCAACACACAGCCAATAATGTCTAAGCCACTGGTAACAAAAGTGAGTACACCCCTAAGTGAAAATGTCCAAATTGGGCCCAAAATGTCAATATTTTGTGTGGCCACCATTATTTTCCAGCACTGCCTTACCCCTCTTGGGCATGGTGTTCACCAGAGCTTTACAGGTTGCCACTGGAGTCCTCTTCCACTCCTCCATGACGACATCACAGAGCTGGTGGATGTTAGAGACCTTGCGCTCCTCCACCTTCGATTTGAGGATGCCCCACAGATGGTCAATAAGGTTTAGGTCTGGAGACATGCTTGGCCGGTTTATCACCTTTACCCTTAGCTTCTTTGGCAAGGCAGTGGTCATCTTGGAGGTGCGTTTGGGGTCGTTATCATGTTGGAATACTGTCCTGCGGTCCAGTCTCTGAAGGGAGGGGTTCATGCTCTGCTTCAGTATGTCACAGTACATGTTGGGATTCATGCTTCCCTCAATGAACTGTAGCTCAATAGTGCCGGCAGCACTCATGCAGCCCCAGACCATGACACTCCCACCACCATGCTTGACTGTAGGCAAGACACATTTGCCTTTGTACTCCTCACCTGGTTGCCGCCACACACACTTGACACCATCTGAACCAAATAAGTTTATCTTGGTCTCATCAGACCACAGGACATGGTTCCAGTAATCCATGTCCTTAGTCTGCTTGTCTTCAGCAAAATGTTTGTGGCCTTTCTTGTGCATCATCTTTAAAAGAGGCTTCCTTTTGGGACGACAGCCATTCAGACCAATTTGATGCAGTGTGCGGTGTATGGTCTAAGCACTGACAGGCTGACCCGAACCCCTTCAACCTCTGCAGCAATGCTGGCAGCACTCATACGTCTATTTCCCAAAGACAACCTCTGGATATGATGCTGAGCACGTGCACTGAACCTCTTTGGTCAACCATGGTGAGGCCTGTTCTGAGTGGAACCTGTCCTGGTAAACTGCTGTATGGTCTTGGCCACCATGCTGTAGCTCAGTTTCAGGGTCTTGGAAATCTTCTTATAGACTAGGCCATCTTTATGTAGAGCAACAATTCTTTATTTCAGATCCTCAGAGAATTCTTTGCCATGAGGTGCCATGTTAAGCTTCCAGTGACCAGAGTGAGAGCGATAACACCAACTTTAACACACCTGCTCCTCATTCACACCTGAGACCTTGTTACTCTAACAAGGTTACATGATACCGGGGAGGGAAAATGGCTAATTTTCACTTAGGGGTGTACTCACTTTTGTTGCCAGCGGTTTAGACATTAATGGTTGTGTGTTGAGTTATTTTGAGGGGACAGCAAATTTACACTGTTATACAAGATGTACACTCACTACTTTACATTGTGGCAAAGTGTAATTTCTTCAGTGTTGTCACATGAAAAGATATAATAAAATATTTACAAAAATGTGAAGGGTGTACTCACTTTTGTGAGATACTGTATCTCCTAAACCTGCACGGTTTATGAGACATCCCCTGTATCAGCATGTGCCGACATCATCGGGACATGCGCACTGAAGCAATGGCACCGTTACCGCATGCACATGTGCAAGAGTGACGTCATCGCGGCTCCTGCCAATCACAGCACCGGAACTCGTGATACCCAGAAGTAACTCCGAGAGCAATGTCGCTGGCTGGAGCGGTGTACAGGGACCGCTACAGGGGCTTCGATCTAAGGTGAGTATTTCATAATGAGCTAGTATGCTATGCATACTAGCTCATTATGCCTTTGTCTTGCAGGTTTATTTATTTATTTTTATTTTTATTGTGGGTTTATAACCACTTTAATAAAAAATGTTTACCTGGAGTTCTGCTTTAATCCAGCCAATACACATGTTGGAAGGCAACATGGTTTAATATCATATATGGAGTTTTCTTTCTGGCCAATGTTGAATGCATGTTATTTTAAAAATGAAGGCTCATTATAAAACATATTTCACAGACTGTCCCAGGTCTGTTATCAGACATATTACCCAGCTCCCAGGTTCCAGACCTTGTCGGTCTGCATATCCCATAAGTGAAGCAGTTATGTAACACTTGTGATTCTTGGCTCTCATCCATTGTTTTTGCTTGTCAAGTCCCAAATAACAAATGCTGAACTGAAAAAAGTGCCATTTTGATGTTTAAGGAAACAGCTGTCTAAATAAAAAAATAATAAAACATTCTCTTTAACTTTTCAACATAGATATTTTGTCTGAAAATATTTCCCAGGCCATGGATGAATAACGGCACTCACAGGACACAAGGGAAAGAGATGGTCTTTGAAACGTTTTATATAATGGTAATAACTGCAGAGATTAGCTAATGTCTTTTACTGTTTCTTATGACGTAATCCCATTTACAGCTGTCAGCAGTTCATGAGTTTCATGAAGCATAAACAATGATTAAAAATCTATCATTCTCACTGAGGGTTACATACAGGCTCTCACTAATGAGGTCTCTTGTCGAATTTGGGAAATGGTTTCTGGGATCAGGAATGAGGACATAGAAAATGGAGCTTGGGGGCAGAGTTAGATATTTAATCAGGAAATACAAATTGCTCCTCCAAGTATAAATAGGTTTCTCAGACATGAAACCAGAGGTAGTGCAGGTGTAGCCCCAAATACAATTCTCAATATAAATCAGCAGGTAGAACATGAGAGCTTCCAAAGGCAAAAAGTATACGTCTTGTCAGGTAAACTTGCAGGACTGCCAGGAGTCCCTTGGGAGGAAGCAACAGCAGATATGGAAACTAGGAGAGACAATTTGATTCTGCTGGGACATACAGCACCTACAAAAGGGAAATCCAGAACAGCAGGGCAGGCTCTAGACACAAGCTTAGGTCGGGTGCAAAACGACAGACCTTGTTAGGATATGCCCACTTAATGTAAGGTAAGTATTCATCATAGTTATACAAGATATCATTCTCATTTGGCTTCTGGTTTACTTTCACCAGTAGCTGGTGCATGAGCAAACAGGGTTCCTTCTTCCCCGACTTACAACTATTCAAATAGAAAAAGCCATGTCTCTACCAGGTCCTTTTAGTTCAAAAAGCTTCATTGTACTATGGATATCTTGTAAAGTCTATGAGTAAGCCCCACCAGACACTACAACACACTACAAGACACACTACATCATCAACTCTTTAATGCAATGTGGGCAAAATTTCTGCTGTATGTTCACGCTTACTCGAGCCTTCCGTCATGAGAGCATAGGCGTGCGCAGGGAGTGTGCCAGGTGTACCTGGGCACACTCTAATCACTATGTGAGGTGCAGAATTCCCCTAGTGCCCGGACTACCCCTTGTGTTGTCACCAACTGCCCCAGAGTGCTGCTGGCTTCAATCTTCTCCTCCCAGCTGCTGCAGGGGATGTTTCAGGATGGAGAGCAGGGGAAGGGGCTGGAAAATATGTAATTTACCTGCCCCTTCTTTTTCTAAATGAACACAGTGACCACACTCACTTACTGTGTTCATTCATAACTGAAGCATAGTAAACAGTGTTTACTATGCTTCCGATTATGAATGAACAGGAAGCCGGTCAGCACAGAGCACTTCCTATTCATTCACTGTCCAGTGCAGCTAAGGCTGCAGAGAATGGCATGTGTGTTTGAGCTTTGCGGTGCATACTCTAATGGTTAACCTCTGCAGGAGCCAATGCAGCCTGGTCTATAGGCTGTTCAGCAGACCCTTCTCCTGGCACAGCAGCAATGTCCATTGTTCAACAAACTTTTACAACTGGACACTTTGTTCAGTAACGCAAGTACATCCTTGCTCCAACTATCCCAGTCCATTTTAAGATCACATTGCATTAACACATTTTCAGACATCACTGGTTGCATTACCACCGTTTCACCACCCTGCACTGGCAGTACTTCATGCACATTTGCATTTTCAGCTGGCTGTATTAACTTACTATTTACCTGAACATTTTAACCTCATTAGTAAGCAACACATTATACTCAGTTTACCCTGTTTCCCCACTATACAAAGGTACTACATAGCAGCAAGTCTTTGTTGGAAACGGATCTCCTTACCGGATTTGCTGACACTTCACCGGTAATAAACTCAAAAACAGTTCCTTTCACATTTTTATCAGGAACAGTCTTACCACTCCATTTGGCGTTTCTCCAGGTGTATCTCTCCACACAGCCACCTGATTAAACCATAGACACCCTGATAGGTGTCACAAGCTTTTGGACATCCCAGCCCTCTTTGTGGGGACAATAAGCCATCTCTTCACTGCAGCTCCACCACCCAGATGACACTTCCTCTCTTGTTGCCATGGGAGACCACGCATTCCCAGCAGAGCTTTCTCAGCTCTCTCCAGACCGGATTGCTGCTTTGCACCTGTCATAGTTATCCTTTTTATGGCCCATCAAGCGGTACAATTCCTGGAACTTCACTGGCAGGAAAGGCTGTGGCAATTCAGCCCAGGGGCCTCTGGGTCACACTTTGAATGAAGCCATATTCTCAAATTCAGCCAGGAAGTCCTCAATATGATCATCTGGTAACATATTCTGTATGACGTCAGCTGCACAGATCACTCCTTCATTGCCACGGGCAACAACACCCATCTTTGCAGTCTCACAGTTTTTTTTTTTCCATACTGTCTCTTTAAGGCTGTAAGACAATACACCTCTAGCTGCTCACACAGCAAAGCATAAACAGACTCTGACAACAGTTTTTGGCATGCAAGGATCCAAATTCCACCGTCTTATGCCCCCTGCCCTTCCTCCACCAATTGTGACAAGCTGGGGAATTTGTAGCTTATTGGTAGCAACAGACAATGAGTTTACTCCACGCCAGAAGTATGTTTTTAGGGCTTTTTCTGCCAACTTTTATTTAAAAGTAACACAAAAGCAGCTTTTCTGCTCAAACTTAGTAGTTTTGATCTTCCTGACAATCAAACAAATCCAGTGCTCATGCACACATGCTATACCCCATTTCTGTGTTTTTCTGCAGCGTCCCAGCTGCTCTGTCTGTCCTAGACTGTCTCTTTCTCTCACAAGCTCGTGCCTCAATCTGTCCTGTCCTATACACTATGGTGCAACATGCACCTCTTATGGCTCCCTTTCAATCACTGACCTCCTCAAGAGGGTGGGGCCCTGAGTTCTAACCCTGGGTCTAAGATGGATGCAGCACACACCTGCCTTATTACTGTGCTAAAAACCTGGCCCAGACCGCCATATTACACAGTGGCACGGGCTCACCCTGCCACACCCTGTTCAAAGTGCATAACATAGCCCAGAAGAACCCACCCCAGAGTAGGCTTCCTATGTGAACTACACTTGGTGCCCAATGAGGAGGGGAACATGGAGGTACCACCCACCTACCCTACACCGGGCTTAGACAAGAAAGATGAATTAAGTGACTTTTCTTTGAACTTTATTTAACATGAGAATTATAAATAGTTCCACATGCTTGTATTACAATCCAATGTACATGGTGCAAACAGTACTCAAATATTGGCAGAAGGCTGCATAAAAAAAGATTCACATCCTGGTTATAACAACAATTAAGCTACACTCAACAGGAAAGGGGTGATGTGGTGCTTCTCACTAAGCAATGTTCCCATGGTGTCCTCTCCGGGCTCCAGGGCTCATAAATTCCCTCCCCCAGACCTCCAGGGTGAATGCTTCCTCATAATGCCCCATCATTTTGTCCTGCTGCAAACCGAAAACCAACATTAGATCATCCCCCCACTATCTAAATTTTTATTTAGATAGTGGCATTAACAATGATGCTGTCCAAAAGTGTCTCTGTTGCTCCTACATCCAGAATGGAGAAACCCTAAGGGTTTTACTGGCTCGAACACCAAGTAAAAATAAAGGTAAAAAGCCTAAAAAAAAAATGAATGCAGCCACCACATCTAAAGTTTGGTGAGCTGCAAAATATAAAATTTTTGTTTTTAGCTTTAATACTGCTTTTAGTTTAGTAAGTTTACTTTAATTCCTCATAGTGACAGAGTTACTTTAACTTCCAGTTACATTTGTCATACTTATGCTTCGTACACACGATCGGACATTCTGAAACAAAATCCATGTTTTTTTTTCTGACGGATGTTGGCTCAAACTTGTCTTGCATACACACGGTCACACAAAGTTGGTAGGAAATTCCGAACATCAAGAACGCGGTGACGTACAACATGTACGACGAGCCGAGAAAAAGGAAGTTCAATAGCCAGTGCGGCTCTTCTGCTTGATTCCGAGCATGCGTGGAACTTTGTGTGTCAGAATTGTCTACACACGATCGGAATTTACGCAAATGGATTTTGTTGTCAGAAAATTTAAGAACCAGACCTCAAATTTTGTGCGACAGAAATTGCGATGGAAAATGTATGATGGAGCCTACACACGGTCGGAATTTCCGACAAAAGGCTCCCACTGAACATTTTCTGTCGGAAAATCCGAACGTGTGTACGAGGCATAAGAGTAGCCAAACACAGCTCAATTGCTTTGCTTTAGCCTGCAAGAGAATCAGTTAATTCCCCCACCCATGCTAAACAGTCTGGATGGAGGAATCTCCACTGTGGGCTATTGTATTCATGCACTCACAGATGGTGATAAGATGTCGAATATGTGGTGCTTGCAGAACCACCAACAGGTTGAATTTCATCCGATTCAGCGGGAATTGGGTAAAATGTGAGCTGTCTATGGTCAGCTTAACTGAATAATAATAAGTAACCTCACTTAATATTTATAGCGTTCCTCTGATATACCTTTTGGCACAAATATAACTTATGAGGGCATGAATATTGAACGCTCACATTTTATATAATGACTTTTTTATGTGCTCCCTTGTAGAATTTTACCAGATGTAATGTCACACCATTAAACTGCATTTGCTGATTATGATGACATATTTTTAACCTTTTTTCTTATTGGCTTTTGTTATTTTGTTCCTTTGTCTGTATTTGGAAAATGGACTTGAACACCTACCTATGCAATTAAGATTATGTTGCAGCAGCCCCCTCAGCCCCTTCAAAAAGTACCTGAGCCCCATTGCGATCCAGCGGTGTGCACAAAAGCCTCAGCTCTCCGGGGACTCTCCCTCCATATTTGCTGAGACAGCAGTGGGAGCTATTGGCTGGCAATCACAGCCAGTAAGCCAATGAGAAGAGAGAGGGGGTGGGGCTGGGCCGCAGCCATGTGTGTGAATAAACACACAGAACAGCAGTTCAGGAGCGAGCCTGTGCGAGTGCCCCCAAAGCAAGCTGCTTGCTCTCAGAAGAAGAGGATTGTTGCCACTCTATGCAAAACCATTGCACAGAGCAGATAAGTATACCATGTTTTTTTTTTTTTTTAAACCCGGGTCTTTAATACCACTTTAAAATCTGCTTCAGACCGAAACAAACTCTAACAACCTAACACAAAAGTTTAAAACAGGGCTCCAGCCAAAAAATCATTTTAGCCTATTAAAACGATAAAATAAAAATGAGCTTTTACCCTAAATCTGGAGCTGCCTTTTTAGTACTACTTTTCTGCTGCAAGATTTCCTCAGTCTTCCAGGTTGAATAATGGCCAGCATCGTTCAACCCACTTCCACTGAGCCCAGGCTGTCATGGGTCCATCCCCAGGCCAGGGCCGTTGTCTTACCGAGAAAGTTCCTCCGGCGGATAAGGACCCCCCTGTACTGCGCAGGCACAGCGCTTGCGCAGTACGAACGACTAGGAGCCGCCAAAAATAGCCAAAGATGAAAAACTTCAATCAGCTGTACACGGCGCCTGCGCCCTGAGTCCAGGTTGAAGCCCCCCATCCAAGTGGACCTAGAGGGAGAATAAAAAAGTGCAGAGCGAAGTGAGGCTGTGCCTGGAGCGTGGCGAGCGGAGCGAGATCGCGAGGGGCCCTCTTACAGGCGCCGTGTACAGCTAATTTCTATTCTATTCGGCTTCGGCTATTTCCGCCGGCTCCTACTGCGCAAGCGCTGCGCCTGCGCAGTAGAGGGGGGTCCTTATCCGCCGAGGGGAACTTTCTTGACAGAACACCGGCACTACCACTAGGCGGACTAGGCAGCCGCCCAGGGCACACTGCTGCCTAGGGCCTAGCCATGACCGCTGGTTCTCCTACCCTCCGCCGGGAGCTTGCCAGTGCCGGGAGCTTTTCCGTAGTGCGGGGTGTGTGAGGTAGGTGTCAATCTCCTGTCCTTCTTGCCGTCCTCTTCTCTTCCTCTTCCGGACATCGCGCCAGCCGTCTCTCCCCCGACACCAGCTCCTTCTTCACCAGGGTCAGGCAGGTCCAGTACACTATCCTCCTCTGGGGGGTCCCTTCATCTAGGGGGGGTGCAGGGTCCAGCAGCAGATACATGTCTGGGCGCAGGGGAAGGGGTTGTAGTGCGAAAGGAAGGAGGAGTGCCATGCCGGGGAGCTTCACCTCCTCTCTGCACCTCTCAGCACTGCAGGCTGTACCCCGAGAACCGATCTGGGGAAATCTCCACTGGGAACGGCATGAGCAGACGTGAGAGCAGTGAGCTGAACCCGCAGGAGACTTTCACTGAAGAGAGGCAGACACCAGGAGAATGGGAGGGGGTGGAGACACTGAAGAGGCAGGGCCATCTTAACGCACGGGCAGAGGCCCCTGAAGTTTCCGGTGTCTTGCCGAATAAGTTCCCTCGGCGGATAAGTTCCCCCCCTGTACTGCGCAGGCGCAGCGCCTGCGCAGTACGAACTACTAACAGCCGCCGGAGATAGCCGAAGCTCAAGATCGACAATCAGCTGTACACGGCGCCTGCGCCCTGGGTCCAGGTTCCTTCCCTACCATCCAAGTGGACCTAGAGGGGGAATCTAAAAGAGCCGAGCGAAGCGAGGCCGTCTACAGCTGATTTGGACCTATTCCCCTTCGGCTATTTCCGCCGGATCCTAGAGGGGGGTCCTTATCCGCCGAGCGGAACTTTCTCGGCAGAACACCGGCAGACTGTGAAAATTGGAGAGCTGCCTGTCAGTAATAATGACAGCTCCGCCGGGCGCCGGCAAATACAAACTGCACTGCACATGCAACAGTTTAACAGCCAGCAGACCAGCTTAGAATGGGCATGCTTATAGTGCCGTCTGATGACACTCGGGGGCAGACCCTATGTGTAAACATCTTGGGCGCCCAGCATTTACCCACTGCCACATGCAGCTCAAAGTGCAGCTCATGCAGAGAAGGGTCCACTCCCCACACTGCCTGCGAAGAACATACGGGCCGAGCTGAGCAGATAAAAGACTGATCCGAATATGCAGAGTGTGTGTTATCTCTCCCCCCTCCACTGAGAAGCATGAGAGATAACCTGGAGTCCTGGATGGCTTTGCTCTTCAGATGGTCACGGTAAGCCTGACTCTTTACTCCTGGATACTATGCCCTTTCCAGGTCACAGAGCTCTGTAACCACCCCTGTACTGTGTTCCCCTTCCCCCTTGTACTCTGCCCCCCGTACTCTGCCCCTCTCCCCCCTGTACTCTGCCCCATGTTTTCTGCCCCTCTCCTCCCCTGTACTCTGCCCCTCTCCCCCCCTGTACTCTGCCCCATGTTTTCTGCCCCTCTCCTCCCCTGTACTCTGCCCCTCTCCTCCCCTGTACTCTGCCCTCCTGTACTCTGCCCCTCTCCCCCCCTGTACTCTGCCCCTCTCCCCCCCTGTACTCTGCCCCTCTCCCCCTGTACTCTGCCCTCCTGTACTGTCCCCCTCTCGCCCCTGTACTCTGCCCTCCTGTACTGTGCCCCTCCCCCCTGTATTGTGCCCCTCCCCCCCCTGTACTCTGCTCTCCTGTACTGTCCCCCTCCCCCCTGTACTCTGCCCCATGTACTCTGCCCCTCTCCCCCCCTGTACTCTGCCCCTCTCCCCCTGTACTCTGCCCTCCTATACTGTCCCCCTCTCGCCCCTGTACTCTGCCCTCCTGTACTGTGCCCCTCCCCCCTGTACTGTCCCCCTCCCCCCTGTACTCTGCCCTCTTGTACTGTGCCCCTCTCCCTCTGTACTCTGCTCTCCTGTACTGTGCCCCTCTCCCCCCTGTACTCTGCCCTCCTGTACTGTGCCCCTCATCCAAGTATAGTGCCAACACTGACTGCGGTGATGTACAAGGACAGCAAGAGCCTTCCCCATATGAATGTCTATACAGTGCTAACATCTTCTACAGCGCAGTACAAGGACATTTTTTCTTCCAGCGACACCATCAACATGCAGGGACATTTATTCCTTCAGTGTCACCACATATGCAGGTGCATTTCTACCTAAGACCCTGTTGTGAATTATTTAATTTTTTTTTTGGGGGGGGGGCTTCTAGTAGCTGGTCTTGCCTAGGGCGCAAATTAGTCTAGCACTGGCCCTGCACCAGGCTGTCACTGGACAGAAGCAAAAGAGTGATAAGCTCATGCCTCCTATTTGCATGCTGCTAGTCAGTACATAAACTGAATGGCTTCTTGTGTAGCTTTTTTCTTTCCCTTTCTAAACTCTGCTGTACAGAGTCTGTGAAAGCTGATACCAAGTAACAAACAGGTACTTACCGTGCTTGCATTTATTTATACAAAGCATAAGTATTTTAGTAAAAGTTTGAAGCTAGGGTGATACCATTTATTAGCTAATGAAATAGGCTAACTAAATAGATTGTAGTGCAAACTTTTTAAACATGCAGGCCACTTTTTCAAGCAATGTCACACTACAATCTATAAATGGCATCACCTTAGATGCAAACTTTTACTTTTATTGATGGCTAATGCCGTGTACACACGAGCGGACTTTTTGGCATCAAAGGTCCGACGGTCTTTCCGACGGACTTTTGACGGACTTCCGACGGACTATCGAACAAACGGACTTGGCTACACACGATCACACCAAAGTCCGACGGATTCGTACGTGATGACGTACAACCGGACTAAAATAAGGAAGTTCATATCCAGTAGCCAATAGCTGCCCTAGCGTTGGTTTTTGTCCATCGGACTAGCATACAGAGGAGCGGATTTCTCAATAGGAACTGGGTCCAGCAGAGTTCCGGCGGAAAGATTTGAAACATGTTCCAAATCTAAAGTCCGTCTGATTTTCGACCGAAAAAGTCCGCTGCAGGTCCGATGAAGCCCCCACACGGTCAGATTGTCCGTATGATGGGCTTCATCGGACCTGCAGCGGACTTTTTCGGTCGAAAATCAGACCGTGTGATGTATAAATAAATAAAGAATTACATGACTGTTGGATAACAGATGTATTTACCATACTATTGTATAACCCCACCTTATACTCTAATGCCACGTACACACGGTTGGACTTTTCGGCTACAAAAGTCCGAAAGCCTGTCCGACAGACTTTCTATGGACTTTTGTCAGACTTTTGGCGGACTTTTGGCGGACTTGCGGCAGACTTTCTTAAGAACGGACTTGCCTACATACGATCACACAAAAGTCCGACGGATTCGTACGTGATGACGTACACCGGACTAAAATAAGGAAGTTGATAGCCAGTAGCCAATAGCTGCCCTAGCGTGGGTTTTTGTCCGTCGGACTAGCACACAGACGAGCGGATTTCTGGGTCTGGCGTAGTTACGACGTAAAGATTTGAAGCATGTTTCAAATCTAAAGTCTGTCAAATTTGAGGCTGGAAAAGTCCGCTGAAAGTCCGCTGAAAGTCCGGGGAAGCCCACACACGATCGGATTGTCAGCCAACTTTAGTCCGTCGGCGTCCGTCGGACTTTTGTAGATGAAAAGTCCGACCGTGTGTACGCGGCATTACTCTTAATAATTAAGACCACACCAAAAATTGGAGTAACAAAAGGCCGTAGCAGGCAACTTTATTTAAACAAATATATCTATATCTTAAAATTAACATAAAAACATATCAGCAAACAAAAAACATCTGTTATTCAACCCCATAAATCTATCTAGCATTGGTCTGAGCAATCACTTAGTAATCATCTATGGCCCATAACAATATTACACTGCGGTCCCAATCAAATGTATTAAATAGGCCTCAAGCCGACAGGCTGGCTCAGAGACTACCAATGACTGCAGTGCCCCCATTATCACTTCCCGGCTAACCTCCGTTAACCGGGAACCACCATCAGGACCCATACCAACGATAGATCCCGAACTCTTACTTTTGCCATCTTCCTTCCCTTGCACAGACCAACGCCCGCCACCGCACCCCGAGAGTAACCACCTTACTCTTGGGTGCCCCTCCACACCCGAAGTGCTCTCTGAATTACATCTTGCAAGCCTAAAGCCCACAAATCTATGTCCACATCATTCAGATGCACCCCATCGATCCTCAAATACCTCCTGGTTCTACCATAGATCTGATTCCTAAATCATTGCCACCTACGTGTAGGACTAAGACGTCAGGCGGCCTGTCCCTTTGCGCATAATGATGCACTTCCGCGACCAATCTACCCCATAACATACCCGGTATCCCCAACCACCTGATACATGCCTCCCGCCTATCAAAACCCAACTGCCTGCCCTCATATTGAATGTCCCCCCAACACACGTAGGAATGTCCCATTATCCAGACCAGTCCCGTCACCGAACCTGAAATTAGAAGAAAACACAAACACCATACTATAACCACTATAATTCAACAACCAATCAATAACTGAAAAATACAAACCCCAACTTTTCACTACAACCCTACCACCAGATGAGATCGAACATAAGATTGGAACCTGCTAGATTCCCACTACCCAATCTGTTTTACGGCCTCCACATCCATCCCGTTTCTAGCTGCCTCTGTAGCGGCCCGTATCCTAAATGAATGGGACGAAAATTCCTTATCCTCCAACCCCAACCCCTGTAGGCATTTCTTAAAAACTGCCACAAACTGAAATCGAGATAAGGGGTTTCCATATGAATGCACTAAAAAGGGGCCCTGTACCACCGGACGAACAACCAAAAATTCCTTAACTGTCCCTACCGGGCACAGAGGCGATCCCGGGACTGGATACACCTGTACCAGCCTACCTTTTCCCACTTGATCCGTCTTAGACCTCCGTAAAAACAACCTTAACCCTTCGTCTCCACATGTCACCTCTTGACACCCCAGTCCCCCCTGTACTTTCTTTGAAGGACTAACCAATTCTCCTATCCTAGACGCCCCAAAAAACGCCAACAAAAATGCCACTTTAAACAAAATAACTTCATATGCTGATGAGCACACACCCCCAGCTGCGCTAAATACCCAGCATAATCTCAAAGGTTACTGGTCTCCTGGAGTCCTGCCTGACCACCGACCGCCGATAGCCCTTTACCACCTGCCGAACCCAGAAATCTTTGGTGAAATCGGGTTGCCCTTGTAAGTTGAAAAGAAAAGCCAACCCAGCTAACTTCGAATTTACTACTAACACAGACACACCCTCTTCCATTTTTCTTGCTAAATAGTACAGCAAAAGTAGCCGTACCCTCGGTCCAGTCGGCTCCTCACCCACCACTTGTACAAACTCCATCCACTCCCGCCATACCTTCGTTTATGCTGACCATGTAGCCCCACTTACCGACTTCTTTATCCATCCAGCGACGAGGCCAATGCTATCCCCAACAGCCACTCGGAACAAGGTACCTCCTGTTGCTCCGCATCCGGCGCCAACTCTCGGAACCTGTCCCACTGGAAGCGAGATAACGCATCAGCTATACCATTTTCCACGCAAGTGGACAACATGAATGAAAACATTCAGTGCAATGCAAACATCGAAAAACTAAATGCTGCAGCAACCTAATAACCGGCGGAGATGACGCCGTAATTCTATTGATCACCTGCACAACACCAATATTGTCCCCATGGAAACGCACCTTCAGATCCCTGAACGATGCTCCCCACAGTTCCACTGCCAGCACCACTGGAAACAATTCCAGCAGAACTAGATTCTTTGTGAATCCCGCCTCTATCCACGACTGTGTCCAAGGACATGCACTCCACTGTCCCTGGAAAAAGGCCCCAAAACCTGTTGACCCCGCGGCATTGGTGAACAGTTCCAGGTCAAAATTGGTGACTGGTCCTGACATCCAAATCGCCCTTCCATTAAATGATTCCAAAAAAGTATGCCATACCCTCAAATCCTCCCTGTGAGTTTTGACTAATCGCACGAAATGTCTTGGTGACTTGATTCCACTTGTGCTGGCCGCCAGCCTGCAACTGAACACCCTCCCCATCGGTAAGATGCGGCACGCGAAATTAAGCTTGCCCAGCACAGATTTAACATTCTCAGCTACACCTTGCGCAGTCCGATCAACCCCGCAACTTCCTTTTTTAAATCCGCCAACTTATCTTCCAGCAACCTGCATTCCATTGCCTCCGAATAAAGGACAATGCCCAAGAACGTGATGACCATGCAAGGTCCCTCCGTCTTGTCAACAGCCAACGGAATGCCAAACCTGTCCGCGATGTGCTCCAATGTAGCTAGAAGCACAGCGCAGATTCTGGAAGAAGCCGGGCCAATGGAAAGGAAATTGTTCAGATAATGAATTATTGAATTCATACCCGACACATCCCGTACCACCTATTCCACAAAAGAGCTAAATTGCTCAAATATTGCACAAGATATTGAGCAACCCATTGCTAAGCATTGGTCAACGTAAAATTCATTGTCCCAATGACACCCCAGCAACTCGGAAACTATCCGGGTGAACTGGCAGTAGCCGGAAAGCAGATTCCACATCTGCCTTTGCCATCAATGCTCCTTTCCCGTAACGAGGCACCCACCCCACCGCCGCATTGAATGATGTATAAGTCACTGAGCACGGCTCCTGGTCTATGGCATCATTCACTGACCCCCCTTTGGGGAAGGACAAGTGGTGAATCAGCCTGAATTTGTTAGGCTCCTTCTTTGCCACCACCCCCAGCGGTGACACAACCAATTCGGCAAAAGGCACCGCTGGAAAAGGACCACCCATTCTCCCCAATGCAATCTCCTTCTTTAGTTTCTCTGAAACCACCTCCGGATGTTGCAACGCGCACCGCAAATTGGGAGACGCCGGCGGAATAACAGTTAATGCACATGGGATCCTAAAACCTACCAAGAAAACTTCCTCTAATAAGTGCGACGCTTTTTTGTCCGGATACCTACCGAGAAATGGCCGCATCCTTTCCACCATCACTGGGGTCCTCCCTCTTGTTTCCAGCCTCCCCAGGATGGCCTTTTCCTTGTTTAAAACATCTGGACGCTGGAAGAGATCCACCGCACACTGAACACTCGTACTTGTACTTACATGTAGCTCCAAACTTGCAGGTCCCTGAATTGTATTGCCAACAAATCCCTTTTTTGTTTCGGGCCGAATGTCCCTGGGCCTAAGGTCCACCGGCCCCTCCCTGAAAAAACTGGTTTGGTGCCCGCGAAGTCGTCATCAAGCGCATCCACAAGCTGATGTCCTTGTGGTCCCAACGCAGCGCTGGACGTACAGCTCTCCGTTGACGGAACGTTCGTCGTACCTCAGCCACGCCATCCCACCATAGATGATATACTCCTCCCCAATCGCATCCTGATAGCAGAAAAGCGCCGAACAGTGTTCGGGGTGCTTCTCCCTAATTACGCTTGCCATAATTGCAAACGCCTGCAACCAGTTAGTAAATGTTCTTGGGATTAACCGGCAACTCCTCTTTTCCTCATCTTCCTTCTTAGAATCGTCTGGTTTTACCATATCAACTTTTCCAATGGCAGCAGCGAAAAAATTTCCACATACTCACCCTTCCACAGTTTTTCACAAACCTCCTGCTTCAGGTGAGCTCCTAACGGCCCTTCATAGCAGACATATACCTCACATTTTGCTGCATCATCCAGCCTGGTTATGTCCTGTCTCACTGCGGCCTCCCCTGACACTGCTGCCTTATCCCCTGCGTAACACCACTCGCCGTTGCCTCCGCGGTGGGCAAAGGGACCGCGGCCATAACTGCCGGCACCACTGCACCTCCTCTTGCCGTACCGACGTCCCTGGTACCCCCTGCTGGTGGGACCCAGGCTGACGCCGGGCCCACAGAAGCCCGTTCAGCATTTTCAAACTTCTGCACTAGCTCTTTTATGCCCGCCAAAAAACCCAATAATCCAGAAGCCCCCCGGCTGCTTCCGCTACACCCGCACTGGTAACCACTGACGCACCCCCTGGCCCCGTGCCACTATTCAGACCCAAATCAGTTACAAGTAAAGGAGACCTCCCGGGCTGCACATCAGCCAACCTTCCGCTCTCCCCCGCAGCTGCGCTCCTGGAAAGGGGGGCCGCCTCCTCTTCCAACCCGGACAATTCTGCTGGCAAACTCTGACCTGCTTCATCTTCCTCATCCAATGAAAGCCCACCAGGCCTGGTCACCATGGCTACCGCCGAAGCTGTAGACAGCCATCCCCGCCTCCGCTCAGCGAACCCGCCTGCTGACTTTTGGATAGCCTTGCCAGGACCGGTGTTGGATACCTCAGTCCTGCAGGCTTCCGCTCTCCTTGCTGCTGTCCCAGACCGACCACGATCGCTCCTCCTCCGATTCCCTGCCGAGGCATTAGAAGGCTCGGGGACCCCTCCATGCTCTCTCCTGTGCAATGCACCGGTGCCCCTGACGTCATCATGGGGGCCGGGCTCGCGCTCTCCGCATCGCCTCTCCTAGTAGGCTGCTCCGCGGCTCTCGATCCCTCTTGCCGCCGGCTCTGTTTTGCAGGAGTCCTCACCGGACTCCTACTGTCTCCTACCGGTGGGCCCGTCGAGAGTCCCGTCATGTGACTACCCGACTGCCGATGTGCTTCTGTCTGATGCTCCGGGGAGAACCTCTCTGGGGGCCCTGACCGGCACCCTCTTGTGCCGTTCCTACTGCCCCCGCCTGCCTCAGTCTCCTGGTTCTGTAAAGCTGACCCTATGGTGTCCAGTAGCCATGCTGCACCCTGCACCGCCGCTGCCTCCCGTAGCTGGGCCATCAGGCGCTCCACGTCCGACATGCTGCTGCCCTGGTGAACTTTCCTCCACGCTCAACTTTCTTCCACGCTCTGCTGATCCCTCCCAGAGCGGGATCTCTATTTAAACCAACATCTGATTCCTCCCCCTCTGCACCATAATACCACCCATCTACTCTATTCCTCATACTGCTACCACCGTCATGTACGCCCTGCTTCTATGCATTCCATGCTACTGCTCCGGGCTTTCTTTAATTTGTGTCATTTGTATCTTCTTAGTGTTCAGCTTTAAAGTGATATTATTAAAGTCATTTTTTTTAAATAATTGAGATGCTCATAACAGAAATTATATGCACTTGCTGTTTTTGTTTTTTATTTTTCTCTTCTGAGATGCCTTCCCAAACTGTTTGTCCCAAACCCAGCTGTCAAACCAAGTTGTCAAACTGAGCTGTCAAGAAGAAGTGAGGCTTTGGCTCTGTGTCCCTCTCACACTGCTGGTGTGTGCAGTGCTGTGAATAGCTGTATGTAACATGGTAGTTCCAAGCAGGAGGCCCACACACTCCATAGGTCCCAGCAGGAATGGGGGCTCCAACATAACAGGCAGTGTGGCTGGGGGAGAGTTTGAAAAGTGTCTATACTGAGGGGGGTCTGCACTGAGGGGGGGGTGTCTATACCGAGGGGGGTATCTATACTGATGGGGGGGTCTGCACTGGGGGGTGTCTATACTGATTGGGGGGGTCTGCACTGAGGGGGGTGTCTATACTGATAGGGGGGGACTGCACTGAGGGGGGATTCTATAGTGATGGGTGTCTGCACTAAGAAGGGGGATTCTATACTGATGGGGGGGTCTGCACTGAGAGGGGATTCTATACTGAAGGGGGTCTGCACTAAGAGGGGGGATTCTATACTTATGGGGGGTCTGCACTGAGGGGGGTGTCTATACTGATGGGGGGTCTGCACTAAGAGGGGGATTCTATACTGATGGGGAGGTCTGTACTGAGGAGGGGGTGTCTATACTGATGGGGGGTCTGCACTGAGGGGGGTGTCTATATTGATGGGGGGGTCTGCACTAAGAGGGGGGATTCTTTACTGACGGGGGGTCTGCACTGAGGGGGTGTCTACACTGATGGGGGTCTGCACTAAGAGGGGGGATCTATACTGATCAGGAGGTCTGCAATGAGGAGGGATGGTGTCTTTACTGATGGGGGGTCTGCACTGAGGGAGGGTGTCTATACTAATGGGGGTTCTGCACTGAGGGGGGTGTCTGTAGTGATTGGGGGGTCTGCACTGAGGGAGGGGGTCTATACTGAGGAAGGGGGTGTCTGTACTTAGTGAGGGAAATCTATACTGAGGGAGGGGGATCTAAACTGAGGGAGGGGGATTTATACTGCAGGAGGGGGTCTGTACTGAGGGAGGACCATTGTTGGTGGAGGGGGGTGACACCAACCCCAGTGAGGCCACTGCAGCAGCTGCCCCCCCAGAGCCCCCCTTTTACTTACCTGAAGCCGGTTTTTCCAGCGGCGGGGACGAGCACACCAGCTCCAGCCATTGTCTAGGGTCCTGATTGGGTAGATTGATAGCAGCGCAGACATTGGTTCTCGCTGCTTTCAATCAAATCCAATGATGCCGGAGCCGGAGGGCGGGGCCGAGTCCTGCTGTCTGTGTCAATAGACGCAGCAGCAGGACAAGGGAGCGCGCGCGCACAAGTGCCCTGAGGGAGAACGGCTCTCCAACGAGGCACTCGAGAACAGGAGGAGCCAGAAGCGCTGAGGGACCCCAGAAGGGGAGGATCGGGGCCACAATGTGCAAAACCATCTGCACAGAGGAGGTAAGTATAACATGTTTTTTTTTTTTTTTAAACCGAACCATTAGTTACCCTTTAACCTTAGCCAAGTCTCTAACCCTGGTCAGCCATAATCCTATCAACAATAACTACAACAAATATCATGCCAAAACTAGCACCAGGAAAAAATCTTGCTGATTCATTCACATTGTGGAGAGTCAGCCTGGGGCAGGGTCAGAAAGGGGTTAATTGAGGAGGGCAGGTACTTCCCTTTCAGACCTGCTTATTAATCAGGTGCTTTTAAAAATGTCAGTGAAGCTGTGTGCTTGGAGGGAGAGACATCAGTACCTTGAGAGGAGAGCTCCATTGCTGGATTGTGGCCTGCTGGGGTGATCTAAACCAAATGAAAGTCTGTAGCTCTGGCTAGAACTGTGATCTATGCACATAAACCTGTTTGCTACAGAGACTGAACTTTACCAGTGTGTGCAACTGTGTTACAAGACAAGAATGTTTTTTTCTGTTTGGCTTACCTTTTGATGAATAAAGCTTACTTTAATTTTACTGGACTGTCTCTGAGTCGGCTGTTCACCCCTCTGATCCCTTACAACATATACAAATATATGTACAATAAACCATTTGGTTTGACCTACAGTTGCCCAAGTTATCAGTGCTGAAACAGCCATACGACTGATTTTTGTAGTGTAAAAATAGAAGTGTGTCTATAAATGAACTGACGTATTTTATTTTCAGAATTGATAAAACGTCTCTTTATATAATAGTCTGACATTTAATTGATTATAAGTAATTAAATTGCTTTAGCAAATCTTGATAGAGTATGCTAATGTATTTTGCTAAATGGAAGCTCCATTATTCACTTGTCAGCCTGAACTTGTGGCAGCAGTTATGATCAGATCAGGAATGGGTAGGTGGATTATGGTGCTCTCTAATTGATCATTACTGATGTCCATCATGCAAAACTAAGTAACATTTGTTATTCTTTATTCATTTGTTGTGTTTTTTTTCGATGTTTCACGGACCCCATAACTGTGGCTTTAATCAGTTGTTAATATTAAATAAAGCATAACCCCTTTCAGTATTGTAGCATGGCTTAATGACTTATGCCGAAAACTTTATTGGTGTTGTGTTGTGTACAGTATACAATAGTTATGGCTATATTGCTAGCATTAGTGCAATGGGAATATTGTGATCTTGTAAAATACATAAACACTGTCAGAAAGGAAAAGTTTATTTGGTTGAACATGTCTAAATAAACATTATCATACGTGTTCCATCTGGGAGTGGACTAGATCTGGCTCAGTGGTCAGGATCCTTTTGAGGTTGTTACCATTTGCATCTAAACACCAAGCAAATAGCTAGATTACTTAGATGAAATACATATATGAGAGCATTTGTATTTCTGTCCGTCCAGCAGGGGCGTCGGGAGGGGGTGGCTAGGGGGGGCTGAAGCCCCGAAATGGTCCCCGAAAAGCCCCGAGTGTCAAGAAGGCACCGTTTAATTGTTAGCCCCGAGCGCCGCCGGCCGCTGACGAGTGGGGACCGATCTGATCCGCCGAGTGCGGCCGAGTGTGGCCGAATGACATACAGGTCCCGCCTTCTGGAGCTATGATGGACATCCCACTGGTCCAATGCTGGGACCGCGGGAAGTGTGACGTCCATCATAGGAGCTGCACGCTCCAGAAGGTGGGAATTACAATCCGCCGTGCCACATCACTGAGATCCCCGCTCCCCGCTCCCCGCTCAGATAGATGAGGGCAGCGGAGGAGCGATCTGGCGAGATGTGCCAGTGACTGCACCGATTATTGTAGAGGAGGCGGGGATGAGGATAACCTGAAGAGGAGCTGTGCTGGGGGCGGATGGCAGAGTGAAGAGCTCCGGATCTCGGTGTGTCTGATCATGGGCACCGGAGTGTGCAGCAGGAGGCAGAAGAGTCTTCTCCATACCGCCTTGTGCCTGCTGGCCGTGCTGGGACTGGGAGGCAGACTTTACTTTGTATACCTACATGCAGGACAAAGCCTGGAGCTCCAAGGTCCAGGCGATGAAATTCAAGCAGTCTCCTCTCCTCTGGCTGCCTGCTGTGCCACATGATGCGTGGGCTGCACACCGCACACTACGGCTGAACTGAACTGCAGGACACCTGGACACATGAAGTCTGTCTCCTGGTCAGGTAGGTGAGGTCAGTGTATGTATGTCACGGTATGTTAGGTAGGTCAGTGTATGTCAGGTCAGTGTATGTTAGGTAGGTCAGTGTATGTCAGTGTATGTATGTCAGGTCAGTGTATGTTAGGTAGGTCAGTGTATGTCAGTGTATGTATGTCAGGTCAGTGTATGTTAGGTAGGTCAGTGTATGTTAGGTAGGTGTATGTATGTATGTATGTCAGGTCAGTGTATGTTAGGTGTATGTATGTATGTCAGGTCAGTGTATGTTAGGTAGGTGTATGTATGTCAGGTCAGTGTATGTTAGGTAGGTGTATGTATGTCAGGTCAGTGTATGTTAGGTAGGTCTATGTATGTATGTATGTATGTATGTCAGGTCAGTGTATGTTAGGTAGGTGTATGTATGTATGTATGTCAGGTCAGTGTATGTATGTCAGGTCAGTATATGTTAGGTAGGTGTATGTATGTATGTATGTCAGGTCAGTGTATGTTAGGTAGGTGTATGTATGTATGTATGTATGTCAGGTCAGTGTATGTTCGGTAGGTCAGTGTGTCAGGTAGCTGAGATTAGTGGTCAAAATTGATGGGCACTGCTAAGCCCCAGGCAGCAACCAGTAAGTAAGCTTACCCCCCGCCACACAACCCCAGCACTCAGCCAAAAAACCCTGTGCCATGACCACTCAAGACCCCCCCCCCCATTGGTGCCAATATCGGACTTCGGGCTGAAGCCCCTGGTCTTTTTGCCACCTAGCAACGCCCCTGCCGTCCAGTACTAAGATTTACACAGCACTGGCACACAGCACAGTCCTGGTTGGAGGGGGAAGAGACCTGATTTCTTCTGCTACAGTTTGGCCTTCACCTAAAGAGGAAGTAAACTTCCCTCTAATGGTTGTACCTATAGGTAAGCCTATAATAAGGCTTATCTATGGGTACTGTAAATATCTCCTAAACTTGCACCACTTAGGAGATATTTACTGTATGCTGCGCCGTTTACGTCATTGTTGCGTGCGCTCTGAAGGAACGGCCACCCGTGCCATTTCTTCAGAAGCCTGTGCCGTGACTGCGGACCTGGAAGGAAGACTGAAGAAAATGGATGCAGCCTCCAGCGGGGAGGATGTGGGCTTCATTTGCAGGTAAGTTGCACATAATGTGCTAGTATGCGATGCATACTAGCACATTATGCCATTACTTTGCAGGTAAGAAAAAAAGGGGGGAAAACAGGAAGAGCTTACTTCCTCTTTAAAGGTCCCCTCCTTACTCCCACCCTGTGACTGGACAGTTAACGAAGAGGCAGCACACTGATTAATCTTTCTCTTTCTCATTCTGCTTCTTCTTCCTATCAGCGTGCTTCTTGTGCTGTTTCACCTTCCTCCATGCTCATCTTATTAGTATGGGGGTTGCAAGACCAGGATCAATTCAGATACCTACACTGCTTGTATATAAAACAATAGATTTGAGGTAATAATGACTAAAGAAATGCATTGATTAGTATGTTTTATATCTGCCTGGAGTTTTTAGCTTTAAGGTCTGCCTTTTAAGGTTTTCTGTGCCTTGATAATTATTATATTAGTCTGTGGTGCCTTTGTAGAACGATGCAAGCTGAAACGAGACCAAGTGTTCATTAATCCTTAGCAACCAAGTTTGCCACCTTAATTTTCAAACAAGAAATTCTAGAAGTATCACTGACATCAGATTGCTGCTTGAGACTCCTTCTATTAATAGGGGGAATAAAGTGTCCACTTCACGTTTACTGCTCTGGATCGCTGAATCAGAGACATAAACAGACCATGACAAGACAGTCCCTAAGCAGAAATAGCCCCACCGGTCAAGTTATATTTGGGTTTTTTTTAAGAGTCTTCATGTTATATAACAGGAAATGTTCTTATACAAAGAACAAATAACATTTCCCAGGCTTGTTGTTGGAAAATAACTCTCTGGAGAAAGGACGAAGGGATCTTGTAGCACGCAGGAACTTGATACTGATCTTTAGAATATCTGAGTTAGAGACTGTCCCCCGAGATAGATGTTTGCAGTAAAAAATAAAAAAGGTCATTTTTCGCCATAAGGATTTGATAGTGGTACAAGTGTCAAAGCATCCTAATCAACCATGCATATAATAAATCTTTTTCCCATAATAAAAATTCACAATAGAAAACAGATGTAGTTTGCCTTTCCTTTTTAAATACAACTGTACAAACATTGTGTTATGAAGCAGCAATAAAAATGAAGGTTTTTTTTTTGTATCGGAAGTGAATGTTTAGTGTCTGATCTAGTCCTTTGTATTACCTAACATTAGCTGGTGGGCGATATTTGTTGAATAGGTTCAATTGTCATTCGGTACCTGAAAATATTGCTTTGATATCAAAACCTTCCACAACTTCTACATGGCAGCTAAGCCTTGTGCAATGCAGCAATAGGTGGGTGTGATTTGCTGAACAAGCAAGCCTAAACAGGCATAGCGTGGGCTTTATTCATATTGACCATGATAATATAGGGACCATTTCGGGAAAACGTACTTCTTGATCACGTGCTTCTTGATCAGAGCTTTCAAAGTCAAATCCAGTGGACATTAGGTAAAGTTAAGGGTGAAGGTGAGGTGAAGGGAAGGATTTGCCTGATGAGCTGTATATCATTGAAACATTAATAACAGTTTAGAGAGGACAGTTCTCCAAACTGACAACTCCCATTTGGAATACAACCAAACGAGACATTGTTTTACCAGGCCAAACCAAGCTTGGATAAAGTTAGCATATCCAGCACAAGTGAAGCTGAAACAAGTGGTGGATATATCTACTCACTCAGTAAGTCATGATCTACATGCAGCTACAACAAGACCAGAGGAACAATATCAACAAGGTTGATTCACTTGAAAGCCATACTAATCAAGAGTTATGGGTTTCGCCAGCAGGGCCGGTACAAGGGGTGGGCCGGTGGGGCTTCTGCCCTGGGCGCAATGTGGAAGGGGCGCTAGGTTGTGAGCTGAAAAATCTGTCCACAAAATCTAGCTGTGACACTTGTATGCCCCTGTTGCCTGCCTAAATCAATGATTATATGCCCCTGCTCGCTGCTCTGCAGCAGATACACCCCTTTCCAGGCTCCCTTATTAAGTTCCTTTGAGTCCACCCCCCCTAGATTGGAGCTGGTACAGTCCCAAAGATAGTACATGTGGGCGGAGCAGGAAGTGAACCTCACACTGCAGCATCGTTCTTTGGTAGGGATGAGCCGAACACCCCCCGGTTCGGTTCGCACCAGAACCCGCGAACGGACCGAAAGTTCGCACGAACGTTAGAACCCCATTGACGTCTATGGGACTCGAACGTTCGAAATCAAAAGTGCTCATTTTAAAGGCTAATTTGCATGGTATTGTCCTAAAAAGGGTTTGGGGACCCGGGTCCTACCCCAGGGGACATGTATCAATGCAAAAAAAACTTTTAAAAACGGACGTTTTTTCGGGAGCAGTGATTTTAATGATGCTTAAAGTAAAAAAAAAAAAAGTGAAATATTCCTTTAAATATCGTACCTGGGGGGTGTCTATAGTATGCCTGTAAAGTGACGCGTGTTTCCCATGTTTAGAACAGTCCCTGCACCAAATGTCATTTTTAAAGGAAAAAATCTCATTTAAAACTGCTTGCGGGTTTAATGTCATGTCGGGTCATGGCAATATGGATGAAAATCAGTGAGACAAACGGCATGGGTACCCCCCAGTCCATTACCAGGCCCTTTGGGTCTTGTATGGATATTAAGGGGAACCCCGCACCCAAATTAAAATAAGGAAAGGTGTGGGGCCACCAGGCCCTATATACTCTGAACAGCAGTATACAGGCGGTGCAAACAAGACAGGGACTGTAGGTTTGTTGTTAAGTAGAATCTGTTTGTAATTTTGAACATTTTTAACGTGTTTAGCTCCAGCCAAAAAATCTTTTCTAAGCTTTTTGGAAAACATAGGGAAGGGTTATCACCCCTGTGACATTTGTTTTGCTGTCTTTCCTCCTCTTCAGAAGATTTCACCTCACTTTTTTGTCCCAATGAAAAATGTTTTTTGAAAATTTGGGTTTTTTTGTGGAACAAGGATTGGAAAGCATCAGTGGAAAGGAGAAATTGTTTTCCCATATTAACTCTTACAGGAGAGAATTTCCCTTCCTAGGGGTAGATTTCATCTCACTTCCTGTTGTCTCCTTCCGTTTGCAAGTAGGAGTCGTTTGTAAGTTAGATGTTTGAAAGTAGGGTCCTGCCCTATATACTCAGCAGAAATTTGGGCCTTAGGTGTTGCTGTGGCCACAACACTGTAAGCCCTCACAGGGCCCTGCTGTGAAATATTAGATCAAGAATTGTAATTACATGCCCCTGTTGAACAGGAGCTGAAAAATTAGGCCTTAGGCACTGGTGCTGGTGCCACAACACTGCAACCCCTCACAGACACTCTAGTTGGAACGCAGGAACGAGCCCTGCTGCAAAGTATTGCTTCAAAAATTGTAATTACACGCCCCTGTTAGACAGGGGCAGAAAAATTGGGCCTTAGGCACTGGTTCTGGTGCCACAACACTGCAACCCCTCACAGACACTCTAGTTGGAACGCAGGAACGAGCCCTGCTGCAAAGTATTGCATCAAAAATTGTAATTACACGCCCCTGTTAGACAGGGGCAGAAAAATTGGGCCTTAGGCACTGGTGCTGGTGCCACAACACTGCAACCCCTCACAGACACTCTAGTTGGAACACAGGAACGAGCCCTGCTGCAAAGTATTGCATCAAAAATTGTAATTACACGCCCCTGTTAGACAGGGGCAGAAAAATTGGGCCTTAGGCACTGGTGCTGGTGCCACAACACTGCAACCCCTCACAGACACTCTAGTTGGAATGCAGGAACGAGCCCTGCTGCAAAGTATTACATCAAAAATTGTAATTACACGCCCCTGTTAAACAGGGGCTGAAAAATTGTGCCTTAGGCACTGGTGGTGGCGCCCAGAACCAAAAATGTTCTTACAAGCTATCAGCGTGATGATTGAGGAGGAAGAGGATAATTACTCAGGGATAGTCACTCAGCATCAGCATAGGCAGTCTTTGAAGGGATCTGAGATTTCAAAAAAAATTATTCGGTTACATCAGCATCAGGTGCTTGGTAGCTGGTGGTGATCCAAGACTCATTCATTTTTATGAAGGTCAGCCGATCGACCGAGTCGGTGGACAGACGCACCCTGTGATCGGTTACCACGCCTCCAGCAGCACTGAATGTGCGTTCCGAAAGAACGCTGGATGCAGGACAGGCCAGTAGCTCAATTGCATACTGTGCAAGCTCTGGCCAGTGATCCATCCTCAAGACCCAGTAACCCAGAGGATTTTCGGTGGGAAAGGTGTCCAAGTCTGATCTTGCCCCTAGGTATTCCTGCACCATGTAAAACAGACGCTGGCGATGGTTGCTGGAACCGATCATACCTTGGGGCTGCGGACCAAAAAATTGTCTGAACGCATCGGTCAGACGGCCACCTTCTCCACCGCTCCTTCTTTGACTGACCGAAGCCTCAGCAACACGTTGTCCAGAAACAGGAGTTTGTAACCTCCCAGTCTCTGGGAACGTGTTGCACAGACCTTTCTGCAAGGCCTCCCGAAGATGTTTCATCCTCTGCTCCCTCTGCGATGGCAAGATAAGGTCCGCAACCTTACCCTTGTAACGTGGATCAAGGAGGGTTGCCAGCCAGTATTGGTCCTTCTCCTTGATACCACGAATACGAGGATCCTTACGCAGGCTTTGCAGGATCAGGGAGGCCATGCAGCGTAGGTTTGCTGAGGCATTCGGTCCGGAGTCCTCTGGGTCACTAAGAACGACATGGTCCGCAGCCACCTCCTCCCAGCCACGTACAAGTCCATGTGTTTCTTGGGACTGATCCCTTAAAGACTGCTGCTGATGCTGAGTGCCAGGCTCCACCTCCATACTGACACAATCTTCCTCCTCCTCCTCCTCCTCTTCCTCCTCGTCCTCTTCCTGTGTGATCGGCGGGCACGCAGGAACACTGTCTGGATAAAGGGGGCCTTGAGAGCTAAGGAAGTCCTCCTCTTCCTGCCTCTGTTCTGCCTCAAGTGCCCTGTCCATTATTCCACGCAGCGTGTGCTCCAACAGGTGGACAAGGGGGACAGTGTCACTGATGCATGCACTGTCACTGCTCACCATCCTCGTGGCCTCCTCGAATGGTGACAGGACAGTGCATGCATCCCTGATCATGGCCCACTGGCGTGGGGAAAAAAAACCAAGCTCCCCTGACCCTGTCCTGGTGCCATAGTCGCACAGGTACTCATTGATGGCCCTCTGCTGCGTGTGCAGCCGCTGCAGCATGGCCAACGTTGAGTTCCACCTGGTGGGCATGTCACAGATTAGGCGGTTCTTGGGCAGGTTAAACTCCTTTTGGAGGTCCGTCAGCCGAGCACTGGCATTATATGACCGGCGGAAATGCACACAGACTTTCCTGGCCTGCCTCAGGACATCCTGTAAGCCCGGGTACCTGCCCAAGAACCGCTGCACCACCAAGTTAAGGACGTGAGCCAAACAGGGCACATGGGTCATTTGTCCCTGTCGGAGGGCAGAGAGGAGGTTGGTGCCATTGTCGCAAACCACCATTCCTGCCTTAAGTTGGCGTGGCGTCAACCACCTCTGAACCTGCCCCTGCAGAGCTGACAGAACCTCTGCCCCAGTGTGGCTCCTGTCCCCCAAGCACACCAGCTCAAGCACCGCATGGCATCTTTTGGCCTGCGTACTTGCGTAGCCCCTTGAACGCCTACGGAGCACCGCTGGTTCCGAGGAAGAGGCCATGGAGGAAGAAGAAGAGGAGGGGGTGGAGGAGAGAGGTGTGTCACAATCAGCATTTTGGAGGCGTGGTGGCGGAACAACCTCCAACACTACTGCACCTTGTCCTGCATCCTTCCCAGCTGCCAGCAGAGTCACCCAATGCGCCGTGAAACTTAGGTAACGTCCCTGTCCATGCCTGCTGGACCATGAGTCAGCGGTAATATGCACCTTACCGCTGACCGCCCTGTCCAGCGAGGCATGGACATTGCCTTCCACATGCCGGTAGAGAGCCGGAATCGCCTTCCGTGAGAAAAAGTGGCGTTTGGGTACCTGCCACTGAGGAACCGCACATTCCACAAACTCACGGAAGGGGGCAGAGTCTACCAACTGAAAAGGCAGCAGTTGAAGTGCTAGCAATTTTGCCAAGCTAGCATTCAACCGCTGGGCATGTGGATGGCTGGGAGCAAACTTCTTTCGGCGGTGCAGCAGCTGGGGCAGGGAAATTTGCCTGGTACAATCTGA
Organism: Aquarana catesbeiana; assembly: GCF_042186555.1. NCBI lineage: Eukaryota > Metazoa > Chordata > Amphibia > Anura > Ranidae > Aquarana > Aquarana catesbeiana. The sequence goes on along the minus strand of NC_133325.1, from coordinate 659,918,906 downwards.
CGTCGGTGTACCAAAAGCAGATTGCCCACAAGTACTTGGCTGTGACACACCTAATTCTACACCTTCATTCCTCTCACTGCAGGTCTCAGAGAGGACTGAAGGTCTAGTGGGGTTGGAAATCTCAGCTGATGAGGAGCAAGGAGAGATCCTCTTTGTTCTTTGGTGTGGGTCTTTTAGATACGCTTGCCAACGAACTGCATGGCAGGTCAACATATGTCTGGTCAAGCATGTGGTACCCAAGCGGGAGATGTTTTGGCCACGCGAGATACGCTTGAGACATATGTTGCAAATAGCAGCGGTGCGATCTGATGCACTCGTCTCAAAAAAGGCCCACACCAAAGAACTTTTTGAATAACGCGCAGAGACTGCAGCGCCCTGCACATGTGGAGCTTTGGGGTGTGATGCAGTCAATGTGCTGCCCTTAGGCTGGCCCCTGGAGGGCATCCTGCCTCGTTGGTGATGTGCCGCCGCCTCCTCCTCCTCCTCCTCCTCTCTCCTATCAGGCACCCACGTTGAGTCAGTGACCTCATCATCCCCTCCCTCCTCATCACTGGAGCAAACCTGGCAGTATGCTGCAGCAGGGGGAGCATGACTGCCAGATTGCTGTCCTTCTTGGGCACCCCCTCTGTCCGTGCTCATGTTACTGCCTTCATCGAGCTCAGTATCGTCATCAGAGCCTTCCAAACGCTGGGCATCCTCCTGGAGCATGTACCCAACACTGTGGTCAAACAGTTCGAGGGAATCCTCATGAGGACATGGTGGAGCTAGGGAAGGAGTCACTGATGACATTGAGCTGAGGGAAGAGGCCGCTGCTTTGCCAGACAAAGCACCCTGGGCATGGGTGAGAGAGGATGAGGAGGATGAGGACGGCTTGGTCATCCACTCGACCAAGTCTTCCGCATGTTGCGGCTCAACACGGCCAGCTGCCGAAAAAAAGGCCAAGCGTGTCCCATGGCCACGTGCTGATGAGGATGCACCGTCTCCACGACCAGCACTAGACACAGAGCCTGCTTGCCCTCTCTTATTGGCTTGTGACTGTCTGCCTCTCCTTCTTGGCCTTCCAGACATACTAATGGCCTGTAGCTGCACTAAGCTGGGATAGAACACCTGTAATTTTCTTCAGGTAGCTTTATATACTGTAACCAGACAAGCCTGCCTGTCAGTAGGAAGATAACAGGAACGGATCTAGCTGAACACTGTGAGCAGGACGCACTGTACTAAATGTAAATAGTCTAGCTGCCTGACCGTGGTACTAATAGGATCAAATAGAACACCTGTAATTTTCTTCAGGTAGCTTTATATACTGTAACCAGAGAAGCCTGCCTGTCAGTAGGAAGATAACAGGAATGCATCTAGCTGAACACTGTGAGCAGGACGCACTGTACTAAATGTAAATAGTCTAGCTGCCTGACCGTGGTACTAATAGGATCAAATAGAACACCTGTAATTTTCTTCAGGTAGCTTTATATACTGTAACCAGACAAGCCTGCCTGTCAGTAGGAAGATAACAGGAACGGATCTAGCTGAACACTGTGAGCAGGACGCACTGCACTAAATGTAAATAGTCTAGAAGATAACAGGAACAGATCTAGCTGAACACTGTGAGCAGGACGCACTGCACTAAATGTAAATAGCAGGAACGGCTCTAGCTGAACACTGTGAGCAGGACGCACTGCACTAAATGTAAATAGCAGGAACGGATCTAGCTGAACACTGTGAGCAGGACGCACTGCACTAAATGTAAATAACAGGAACGGATCTAGCTGAACACTGTGAGCAGGACGCACTGCACTAAATGTAAATAGTCTAGAAGATAACAGGAACGGATCTAGCTGAACACTGTGAGCAGGACGCACTGCACTAAATGTAAATAGCAGGAACGGATCTAGCTGAACACTGTGAGCAGGACGCACTGCACTAAATGTAAATAGCAGGAACGGATCTAGCTGAACACTGTGAGCAGGACGCACTGCACTAAATGTAAATAGCAGGAACGGATCTAGCTGAACACTGTGAGCAGGACGCACTGCACTAAATGTAAATAGTCTAGAAGATAACAGGAACGGATCTAGCTGAACACTGTGAGCAGGACGCACTGCACTAAATGTAAATAGCAGGAACGGCTCTAGCTGAACACTGTGAGCAGGACGCACTGCACTAAATGTAAATAGCAGGAACGGATCTAGCTGAACACTGTGAGCAGGACGCACTGCACTAAATGTAAATAACAGGAACGGATCTAGCTGAACACTGTGAGCA